>NW_022748191.1:136550-201111 GCF_011630105.1 Anneissia japonica | reverse complement strand
CTATCAACACTGCAGTACCCGCTGCTTACTTGGACTCGAATTCAACCCTGGCCATCAGGCGCAAGCTCGGTGGTCTAGAGGTATGATGCCTGGCTAGTGATCTGGAGATCGTGGGTTCGAGTCCCACCCGAGAACAACTTGCGATTTTTTCGCAGTTGTTTCAAATGTACTGACTATTCGGTACATTTCCACGTCAGGTAGGGCAAAATTACACCTATACAGTAATGTTATTGTTAATTATTATTATTTTTTAAATTTTATATCTTATATCCGTGTTTTGTAGGATCCCCCGGGTAGGATCACCGCAAAAAAAAACAAAAAAAAAAAACACGACACTTTAGAGGGCGCAGTACTCTTTCTGCATTTTATGCAGCATCGCCATGTGGATGAGCTGCGGTGCGTAAGGTCCTATGTGTTCAGTGAGCAGTAGAGTGTTTCTGATTACATTATTTTATACAAGAAATTAATGATAAATCAATTATGCCTGAATTAGAATTAGAACATGTTCAGCTTGGGTTCGTTGGTGCTGGTAATATGGCCCAAGCTATGGCGTTCGGATTTGTAAAAACTGGTAGGTAGGCTGAGATTAGGTTATGCTGGGAGAATGAATAGCCTAGATAGCTCAAACAAGAAGGCCTGACCCTAGCCTTAGCTGTCAAGTGCCAGTGTGTGCATTTACTAAGTAAAGGATATGCTTAGGCCTAGGCCTGTGCCTAGTTAAAAGAGGAGCTAAGCCTTAGTGTCACTTCTACCAAACCCAAATCGACCCAATTCAACTCAAATGTCACCTATTAAGTGTAATTTAAAAAAATATTCTCTGAAGTATTCACATACATTGCCGATTGGACCAAAATTTGGCTGGCCTACAAATAGATGCAGACCATATCATATAATGATTTATTATTTATTTTTACATTTTTACAGGACTTTTAACTGCTGACCGTGTTTTTGCAAGTGCACCCAGTGATAGAAACCTTGTGAAATGGAGGGTACTGTGTATATTCATCTTTTCCTTGATGTAGAAATTGTTTTTCTGATTATTGCTGTGTAATAAATGGAAAAATTAGAGTATGACATGTTGCAGATCGAAAATATTATATCCCAATAAATTTTTGGCAGACAGACTAATGATCTAGTAATATAGGCCCCATACTCTTATGTTTAATTGCACAGATTTGGCCCTTATTTTCCGAAATGCGCGGGCAGATTTCTAGGCAAAATTTTTGTGCAGAGGATATATTCTCCATGCATGCCTTGCTTTACAGTCTGGAAGGCCTATGACTATATTAATTTGTTCAAAAATATACATTCGTATGTCAATAACTCATTATTTTTAGTGTTGCTGTGAGAAGGACCTTTAACTTTATCTCGTGTATGTTCTTGGACCTCAGGCAAAAGGCATGAAAACCACAAATGATAATCGAGAAGTGGTAAGGACCTGCAACATGGTGTTCCTGGCCTGTAAGCCCTACCAGCTTGGTGATGTTCTAGCAGAGATCAAAGGAGAGATCTCAGAGGATAAGCTCCTTTTATCTGTAATTGCTGGGATGGATATAAGCTTTATTGAAAACGTAAGCACATATACTATATAGTAACGAATGTTGTATTTTGTAACACACTTAATGTAGATTCCTGTCATTTGATTGGTGGATTTCGTATCAGGTGACATTGGTTATTCATCCCATTTCGTCACTCATTGAAATTTATTTGTACAGCTTGGTATCTTTTATTCAAAATCTTTATAAAAAATAAAATTAAGTTGGCAAAATAGAGTTCCTCAGCTAAAAGTTGAATTGGGGATACTCTTTACAAGCCGCCAATGGAAAGCATCAGTCAAATACAGAATTACCTAATAAACTAGTAAGTTCGCAAGGAGGGCAGTATACAAGAATAAGGTTATTGGTTACTGTGTTTAAAAATTCTAATTATATTTTATTTGATTTTTAGTCAGATTCAAGTAAGCTTGTGAGATATGGAAGAGGACCTTTTTTAAATCTAGTCCCATCTGTGCATTGTCCATTTGCTTTTTCCAATGCACAGTGGTTAGGAGATGTAATGACGTAAACTTATTACAATTTTTTGACTGGTTAAAAAGATGGGGTACTGACATTTTCCAGAAGGTTAAATTCATGAAATGATGACACATCGCCTATATCTCAGCTACTTCTGGCTGAACTTGTGTGTACAATGTATCAGAGATTTTGTTAGCTGTAATTTGCTGAATTCGGCCCTTATTTTCCGAAATGCATGGACGGATTTCTAGCTTAGGGCCTAAGCCCTGCTTTTACACGGAGGATGTAGCCTATTACCCGAGCAGGCAACAGGCCTTACTTTTACAGTCTGGGAAACTTGTTTGGAATCTATTTAGGTGTGTCATAAAACAAATAATGAATGTTTTGTATTCAGTCTGCCTTATTGAATGTAACAGTAAATCTTCCAAATCATGAAAAAATTATTCCCATTGCACTCATAAACATTCATTATTTATATAGTATATAGTTGATCAATAATAGTATATTTGTATAATTGAATGTTAATACTAATAGTTTTAATTGTCTTTATATAATTATTTATAATGGTATTTTTCAATTATTATAATTTGATTATTCACTGTTTATTTGTGTTGTATTTAAGACATCCTGTTATTGGCTTTTTGCTGTTGAATGATGATCGAAAGAAAAATAAATAAAATAAAATAAAGTAAACTTTAGTAGTATAATATTAAATTATTGAAGTATGATACTTATTGTTATTAGATTTAAACAAAAAATATGATCCGAACTTAACAAGCAATATTTAATTTAATTGTTATGCTGTACTTAGAATCTTGGAGTAAAATGCAAAGTTGTCTGGGTCATGCCATCTACACCATGCTTAGTGTTAGCTGGTGTCAGTAGCTACTGCTGCAATGATGCCGTTTCCAAATCTGACAAACAGCTTGTGGAGTTGTTTTTGTGCAAGGTTGGCATGTGTTTTGAAATTCAGGAACGACTCATGAATGCAGGAGCTATATGCTGTGGAGCTGTTCCAGCATTTGTAAGTTTTGTTTTAAAATATTAACACAATTGTATTGATATGAATATTCATATTATTACCATATTATTTTTATATGTTGTACTGTATATGCTTGTACTCGCTTGAGGTGTTAAGTAGTGGATTGATAGGCCCTCATGGTGTCATGTAAGCAGGTTTGTTTGAGTGAAACATAGTCAACATTGTAACAAACTAAAGCAGTCACTCCATATAACAATATGCAGGCCGTGTTTAATGGGCAACATTGCAGCATATCAATGAAATAATGGAATTGCCCATCATATTCAGCCACATTATAGTTTCTTGAGTGGTGCAGAATACCCTCAAGAAAATAATGGAATTGCCCTTCGTATTCAGGTACATCGTTTTCTTGAGTGCTGCCTGAATATGTGCGAGGGTAAAAAATCTAATTTCTATAACCCTGACTTTGTCCATTGATGTTTTCTTCTGAAAATTGAATGGTGTCTTTTTTTTATTATTATGTATGTATTATTCCACTAAATTTTATGATGATTTATTCATTATTTTTTGCGTAATCTTGTTAACAGTCCGGCAGAAAAAGAGAAAGACGGACAGAGAGCAGTGAATACTTAACCTCCTTTTGGAGGTAATTAGTGTCCACTTGATGTTAGCAAAATGATGTGTAAGGTGATAGGATGTCATCACAATTCACTTTTATTTTTTAAGATATAAGATTTTATTGTTATAAGTGAAATTGTATTTAGTGACCAAAATTTTTTTTAGTTGTTCACAGCGGCTGATGCATTAGCGGATGGTTCTGTTAAAGTTGGTCTACAGAGGGATCTTGCTCTCAAGATTGCAGCTCACAACTTGATTGTAAGTCACCATTTTCATCTTGCCTATCTTAGATTTATGGCCTTAACTTGTTTCGCATTAAATGACTAAAGCCAGGGACTCAACTTCGTTGTATGACCTGCGCACGACAGATGAAACTCCACGCCCTGCGAGCACTAGATGATGCAACGCTGTCTGCTGATTGTTCATGGCAGTCTGAATGGATCATCATTAAAAATGATCTGTTACGCGTGTCGTCGTGTTGCGTCCTCTATAGAATCGAGGTGGCCAATGACTGCCAGGTGCAGTGGGTGTTCGGCTTAAGAAAGCACAGCAGCACTTATACAGGTTTTGGTACCTTTATTGCAGCACTTACAGTATTTGAGAGCGGTGAAAGTAAATCCTTGCCGAACCACTAGGGCTGATAGGGCTGGAGCTTATTCCCAGTTTCTTTAGCATGAACCGGATGAGAGTGTGGAGAAAAATTTGGTGCTGCAATTATTCTTGAGTGGCGCTTAATGGACCTTTTCAGCTAAGCCCCGCCCTCTTTCCCCTTGGTCCCACTAAACGACAGTGTAAAAACCATACACAAGCACATGTATTTGTGGGCCTACATGCACATATTCCTGGCCTTGTTCTGATTTGTCAGTTGTTAAGTTTGATTGACACTCCAGAAAGGTTTATTGAGAGAATACAGCATTGGTAGAGAAATAGCATGGCCAGTAACCATTTTTGATTATGTTTACTTTCAGGGTGCAGGAAAAATGATGCTGGAGACAGGTCTGCATCCTGCGCAGCTGAAGGACAATATATGCTCTCCAAACGGGGCAACGATCTGCGGAATTCATGCCTTGGAAAAGGGGGGCTTCCGCGACTGTTTGATATCTGCAATTGAGGATGGAGTTCAAAGAGCTGAACGCATGTCTAAAGATTAGATTATTTATAATTGATTACATTTTCAACTCATTTAGAATTTAGTCGGTTTGTACTTGTTAGCACTAGTAGATTGGAAATAATGGATGACTGCAGCCACTATTTCCAATAATCTTATGAATGACCAAAATTTACATGATATATGTATTTAATTTAATATTAAATCATCAAATATTTAAAATATGGACAAATAAGTGAGAATATAAGCAGGCAAAGTGAAAAATATAACTTATCCAACTACCAGACAGGGTTGCCAGTAAAGTAAACTTAGTTACTGTCAGTATGGTAGACTAATATAAATACAAGAAAACTATTGAACAAAATTAGCTTATACACAAATATATATATTTTCAACAAAATCACCTTACACTTAAAATAAATAGTAGTTTAACTTATATTTTAAATACTTAATCCACTTTTCACTGGCAAAATAGTTAAGTAGATTCCTGAGAAATATATTTATGTTAAAAAGATGTTCTTTAATTTCAGTAGGAAGATTATCATAGGTGTTTCAGGGATCTTTTTTTCTGGGTTACAATTTATACAGGACAGGGTCTTATAAAATATAATAAATAGGGTGGTGCTTTTTTTGGTTTGATCAGAAACTAACTATTCAAGTCCTGAAATAGTTTTTATAATTGTTTTTATATTCTATAAAGCAATGGAATTTTATGATACTTTCCCCAGGATGTTGTTGTAAGGTCCTACATGACGACAGTGTATGTTGGTGGTGGGACATGTGCATACTCCTGGCTATTGAATAACAAATTCTAATTGGCTAGTTGCTAAGTTGGAGTGCAAGTCAGGCAGAGGTTTGCGACGTGTACTAGCTAAAAAGCATGTACAAGGACACGCGTGTACACATTTTTCGCCATGTTCAATATAAAAACAAAGAGGCTTGGGCAGGTTTAGGTCACTGTTAATTCATTATTACTGCCTAGAATGTTCAATAAATCTTATTTATGCCATATTTAATGCACAAGAATGGGAAAATTTAGCTTAGCATAAGCCATAATTGCGAAAATCTCTTAAAATCCTGGAAAATATAGAATTTTGGGGGGATTGGGAGATGAATTAAAATTGCTGGAGACTCCAGGGCAATCTGGGAGACTTGGGAGCTCTGCATTATAAATCGTCATTGTCTTCCATTTATATAGCGCATACTACAATGCAATGTCTCTATGCGCTTTCAAACCCAATGTTATGACCAAAAAAAAAAAAATTTGCATGTGTTAGTAGTTTTCAATCAATAAATTTACCAGGGGAATATTTGAACTTGCTTTGCTAGAAAATATGGACAATTCTGGGCCATGTTAACAACTTCTGTTTCTTTTTTTTTTTTTGCACTCATTAGGCTAATCTTGATGGGGGGGGGGGGAATGCGATCAGTGTTTTAAAAAATGTTCAAAGATTTGCCTTTATTAAAAGATTAAGGCCAGACAATGCAATAATTATGGAAATAATAATTATGTTACCTACTCAATATTATGACAGCATAGCCACATTTTAAGAGGACTACCCAGCTAACAATTTTACATAATAACGTTGCAGTTTGGTTTAAAAAAGATTTTTTTTTTGTATAGCCATTAATATGTAATTTCATAACACAATTTGTGACTTGATATTCTTCGCTACAACATTGTGTTAACGCTAATCTGTTTTCTGACTTAACATAACCACGATGTTCATGAATAATATGGTGACGTTTTTGTGTTTTTGCCCTTTTGTTGTATTGATGATCCTTTAAACACTGAGAACTGATTAAAACATAACTACAGTATTTCTAAATTACTGTACGACTTCAATGCACTGTAATGTACTTATAACTAATAAAAGATATCTTTATGGACGAAAACATGAGACTAAATTATTTTTGATGGCTTGCATTACAAACAGAAAAAAAACGACTCAAATAAACCTGATAAAAGCTATATGGAATTATTTCAAAGATATTTTACCAAATACCTGTTTACAACAATTGAATATAAGAGATTTAAGGTGTTTTTCTACTGCGGATGATGCAGAGAATAAAAAACATCCATACTGAGTTTTAATGGTACGATATAATCAACCGAAAAAGATCTTGGTTTAAACTAGGGAGTTGGTTGATCCTGGTTTGAACACATGGTTATCCGGCATCTAGGAGAAGTGTAGTTTACATAAATTAATAATAATAATTTAAAAAAAAACAGTGGTGGACCATCCATCATCGTTTAACAATAATGTGACAATTTTTTAAAACTCTTAGTATTGTAAGTAGGCCTAATTAATACGAAAATGCATCGGTTGGACAGGAATTATGAAAGGGGAATTCCCATACCATTATATCGATGGCAGAGGGCGGTATTAGGCTTCTTATCCCTCTGGCCTTACCATCCGACGCCGACACGGACGGCAGAGAGAGCGGCGCGTGTTTTGTTGTTTGGCGAATTTGCATGAGGCATGGATTCATAATTATTAATAATCTGCACAGTGCAGAAAGAGTAAACTAGGCCTAGGCCCACTTAAGCTGTAATGTAAGTACTTTTATTTTGCCCCTCATTAAA
Organism: Anneissia japonica; assembly: GCF_011630105.1. NCBI lineage: Eukaryota > Metazoa > Echinodermata > Crinoidea > Comatulida > Comatulidae > Anneissia > Anneissia japonica. The sequence goes on along the minus strand of NW_022748191.1, from coordinate 193,804 downwards.
CTACTAGGCTACTAACATCAGCCTAGCTAGGGCCTAGGCTAGGCTAGGCCGGTTTGGCAAGTACGGTAAATAGGCCTAGCTTACTTACTAACTTAGGCTAGGCCAGGCCTACTAGTAGGACCCTACTAGCCTCTAGGCTTGTGTAATACAACTACACTAGGCCGGAAGCAGGACAACTCAGCCCCAAGTCAACTCGGCGCCATGGAAAGTTTAACTTAAAATCCCCATTCCCTACAAAATTTCACTAAAAAACTGTTTTCCAAAATAAATGCATTGCATTACAGTACTCTCTCGAGTAGCCTAGCCTAGGCCTAATTATTATAAAAACCATTGAAAATTTGGCATAATTTTAAAATATGTCGGCCATTTTTTATGTCTGATAACAGAACCCGTAACTCAAGGTAAGACAAGGCCTAGCCTATCAGTGTTGCTTGGCTAATGTTTCTGGCGCCTACTAGGCCTCCCCTACTAGGCTATATTTATTTCGATAGACCTATCGCAAAATCAAACGTAAGCAAATTCATCTGCTTTTATTTTTCAATCAAATTTGAGTCATGCATTTTTTTCATGTTAGGGATTGTCTAAATTCACTTAAACCAGCAATTTCTTATTATATTTATAAATCTTTCTAACATGTGTAAAAATCTGATTTTTTTTTGACAAATGAAAATTTGACGGGAATGGGGCTATAAAATATGAAAACTGATACAACCGATTAAAATATAGGTTGATAATGCCTCCGTCTGGCAGGACAATTAGGCCTATAAAGAGCGTCAGTGTTCAGCGGCAGCTGTGTAATACTGTACCGACTTTGATAAACAAATACTAATTAAAAAACCTATGGACAATTTAAATTCATGAGCCATGTGAGAAGACACTATTTTTAAGTGACTAGTCACCAATACTCACCCTTCATATGGGCTGAGATGTATACAAACAAAGTGCAACCTTGATACAGTAAAGAAAAGATCAATAAATGGGATGTTCTTCTACACTAGTTTCAGGGATGTCTAGGAACCAACTGAAGTCTTCTCCTCGTCGTGGGCTCATTTACATAAACCTCAAATTCCCCACATGGGCCAGTCCTGACTTAGCTTAGAGCCGTTTCATTAATTGGAGTTCCCACGCCATGATGCTGTTCCAACAAATAGGGAGAAATTTCATTAAAATATTGATTCTTCTGAACTTCCTGAACATATATCTTACACTACAGCTGGAGGTAATGGATTTGACATCTCTTAACAATGGCTCCAAACAAGCAACAGACTACGAGGAGAGGCAACAGGTTATATCAGAACTAACCTCCTTTATTACACAGCATGAAGAGAATCTTGATGAGCTGATGGTTCAGTTAGATTGGACAAAAGAAAAAACAATGGTATGTTGATAATTCTTAATAACAAAAAGCTGAATTTAAATATATACTGCCACCTAACATCCTGTCCAGACTATCAAATTATATTTGACAAAAACATGTGACATGCCTTAATATGGTCATGATGATATCACATCATGACCATATATAGGCACATTGTGACTACAGTATATGGGCTTGTAACAGTGTTTTGTCAAAGAAAATTTGAGAATATGACAGAGCTTAATTCTAATAGTATTAATAAGCTTTAAAAAATTGAATTTGTTACATTGTATAGCTTGATAAGTTATTACTTTCCAAGTACAACAAAAACAATTCTTGGCAAGTAATCAAAGTTTAATTAAGACCATTCTTGTAGACATAAAGACGGAAGTTTGTGCCAGAAAATTTAATAAATTTTGTAGTGCAACAGGTCTGTAAGTTATTAAAATCTTTTCAAATCTATAATCTTTGATAATATTATGTGATTCTTTTACATGAACATTACAAGCTTTATTTTTTTTTCTGTATTTTAGGCGCCAGGATCTCTTACAAGTTTTCTGAAAATTAATCATGAATCTTAGATTATAATATTTTTGTTTATATTATTATTTTCATTACTGTACATTGAGTTGAAATGTAAAATATGAACTATAAATTAAGTAAATGCACAGATTGTATTGATTATCAAACTATCTTTTTTTGAAGTTAATGAAATTTTGTGTGTACTATAAATTTTATTATTGTATTTTCAATCCCTGTCATACTAATTCAATATCTATAACAATGCAACATTTTTCTCTTCTTTTAGGAGTCCAAACAATTGGTACAGTGTCCAGTTAATGACAGCCATTTTGTAGCAGAGGAATCGCTTAAACAACATGCTAAGCAGTGCCGTCTACACAGCCAAGACTACACTATAGAAGAACAGGTAAAAAAAGAGAAAATTAAAGAATTATCTAAATACGAACACGGCTTAGTATCGCATTTCATTGTTAACCCAACACAGTGACTTAGTGAAAATGCCAAGTACCATAATATATATGCTAATCAAGTAATTTTCAGATCAGTTGTTATGTTTGAGTGTTATACTGAGTGGTATATTGAGCACTTGCGGCTGCACCATTTTTGGATCACTTTTTACACTTATTGAGGTATTACCATCTCAACAAGTTATTTATATATTTATTATCATCTACTGTAGCGGCTTACTTGAACATATTTTGAAACATTAAACAATCACCTTCACTTGACAGTTTTAAGTCACTACTCGAGACGCACCATTTTTAGTAATTTCTTTTTTGGAACAGCACCACGAGCAATGACTGTTGGATTGATTGATTGATTGATTGATTTCAACTATATTTACACTAAAATTATTATTGTTGTCATAGTTATTATCATTATTAGAAATTGATAAAAGTACTTGTTTTTCTTATTATTTTTCTTATTAATTTTCAAATTTGTTCTTTCAGCAAGAAATGCAGTCTTTGGATTGGTTGTATTCAAAAATGAAAAATGTAGTCCCAGTGAAAATAGGTAAGTTTTGGTAATGATGACACTGTTATCTAAAGGCCAACTCAGCGACGACAAAGAGCTCATAAGTTTCACCTCTGATTATTATAACTTTCTTGACTTGTTTATTTTAATAATTCCTAAATTTTTTAGCAAGTTTAGGATGCAGTTTTTAAAGTGTCTGAAGTTTTGGTGGTTTCATCAAATTCTTGTATCCAAGTTGTTTCTATAATATTTTGCTGAACATATTGAAATTGTGTTAATATCTAAAGGTCAACTCAGCAACGTATGACGCAGTCTGACGTCAGCAAAGAATTCAATTTAACTTCCGATATTTATAATTTCTTTTTTTGACTTTATTATTTTAAAATCTCATAATTTGTTAGCAAGCTTAGGATGCATTTTTAAACATCTCTGAGGTTTCCGTGGTTTCATCAACTTATTATGCCCTAGTTGTTTCTATAATTTTTTACCACGCATACTGAAATTTGACTTGCACTACCTTGATTTATAGCTATGTTTTGACTTATGTTTGCCATTGTGTGTTAATTACAGATTTATTTAAAAATAATAATGTTTGTGGCAAAATTGGTTAAAGTATGTACAATAATGAAATACATATCATATGAAAAATATATTTCAGTAAAATTTAGCTACATGGAATAAAAATCATGAGTTTTTTTTTTATGTCAATGAATAAGTAAAAGGAATTTGTAAAAATTAAAAAAAACTTTGTTTTTCAGATGAAAAGCTACAATCCACAGTTCTTACCCAGGCAACAGGTAATTTTTGTGTGTATTTATATAGCCTTTTTATGCTGTTATGTTCAAACAACTTATTATTATATTATTATTTATATTATTAGGACTGTTCTCCTGAAATATGGTTGAATAAATTATTAAAACCTGGATGCCTTACAAATTGAGAACCTGAATTGTAAACACTAAACAACAACAGTGTCTGTGTTTTAAGTAAATTTAGTTCTTTTTTTTAAATCTAAAATTGTTCTCCAGGTTTCCAGCAATATGATATGCTCAGACTATCATTCAAAATGGACTTGAGTCATATCAGGTTTCAATTTCTAGTCTAAACACAGCCTTACATTATGGATAATATTGTAACTTTGTAGCAAATTTGGTCACTTTAAAAGAAATCAATGAGGCTAATAAGAACCAAAGTACATAAGACTCATTAAAAAAAATTGTATGTCAGTCCTAGTGAATCAAGACAGCATGTGCCTCAGATTATTATCTCCAGTGGCAGATCCAGGAATTAAAAATAGTAGGGGCCCTGGGAGGGAATCACAGATGAAAAGTCTATACCACCTCAGCCCCACCATAGTTGGGGCTGATGTTCAAATGGCTATGGCACTCTCAGACTTAAATTTTAATATAATTTTCTCTCTTTTTTTAATGTTTTTTTTTCAAAATTTAGAGGGAAACCCAGCCGGCTGCCTCACACCCCCTCTCCCCAGGAGCAGCCTATGATCCCATTCATTGAATCACACACTTATGGAAAACTAACTCAGTTTCTTAGGGGCAGAATTTCCTAATGTTGCACCTAGTAGTCTGCTGGGTAAAGAGCCTTGACCAAGGATTCAAGCGACAGGCAATTAAACCCCAACCTTAAAAGCACAAATCACAGCCGCTGGCCCAACCGCTCACATTATTAATATTATTATTATTATTGTTATTATTATTATTATTATTATTATGGCATAGTATTTATACTTGTAATTTGTTGTTTTTTTTAAACATATATTTATCCAGGATACATTATGGCCACTATAGAGCCCTTGCATTGTTTACATACATGCACTGATATTAGTGCAATTGCAGCAAAAACAATCAAGAAATTACATTGAATGAAAACTGTAATCTTTGATTTGTTTACAAAAAATAGGATATATGAATGTAATTGTAATTCAGATATATGACCAAGAGTCAACAGAAATATGAATGTTAAAATAATTTTATGGCATTTAACTACTAAATAGTAAATTGTAAAGTATGTATGTAACGAGGTGACTGGGTGAGTCGTGTCATAAAAATTGCTGCATATGTAAATTTGTGAAACATTGAATCTGGCCATTGCCTTAAAATTAGATAAAATATAGCAACACTAATTATTTTGTATATTTTTCATTTCTTAGCGATTCCTAATATATATGGACGTATTATATCTTCATTTCATTCGTGCATGTGTTCTTATTTCTTGTAGAATAACTAAGATCATCAACTGTCCATGTTTCCCACTGTAATTAACTAAACTGTCACTGTATTTTCTGCCTGCCAGGCATTGGCACATAAAGTTCACTCATGTAAACATGTTGGGTATGAGTGCATGCTATTTTCTCATCAGGCTTTTTCACAGCATTACCATGTATTTTTAGATACTATCAATTGGTGAGTCTATCACTGTTGCTTGTATGAAATATTTACAAGTGACGACCCAGCCCTACAAATGTCGATGCTAATTCACTGCAATAAGGCCAAATTGACAACCATCCAATCACATAAACCCTATAAAATCTCCATTTATTCACTTGATACGGGAATAGTCGTAAGTAAACTGGTTTAAAATACTAAAGAATGTGCACATTATAATCTTCATCAAATGTATTTTGTCTTTTCAGCGATGATTCTCATCAAATCTGAGCTTCACATTCTCTATTAATCAATGCAATACTCTATCAAATATCCTTAACTGTATCCTTAATGAGACTTTATTTATACAGGTCATAGTTCATATTGTATTGGGCGAGAATATTCACTGCTCTGTCCACACTATAAAAGTTTATGTGTGACAAATATTAACACCCTGGCCGCCAAACACGGAGATCTCCGTGTTTGCTGACGCAACGCTCGACCACCAATTTTCATTTTACTGTTACGGGTCACCGATTGTGATTAGAATAAAATGTTTGGTACCATTGTAAAGCTAACATGTTTGTAGTTCTTGTAGTGTTCACTACATGCCAATCTGCTCAACATACACACTCTCAACGAGCTTCGGAAAAGTGTTAACATTTGCTAAAATGTCTGACGGTGGCTGATAATATTTTTGCAAACCGCTGGCGGTCAGAGTGTTAATGTGATATAACCATGTTTGGGTGTAATATGACATCATTGTGCCTATATATGGGCACAACACACATGTGTCACATATAATTTAAATTATTTGAAATTTAAAAAAAGAAAAAGTTAGGCCTGTCAACTTACAATATTGAGATGAAAATAATTCAGTTTTGTATTAAATACAAATCATCCTTAAATTAATAGGAAAGATATAATAATAAGTGATGTCTCTTAATACTGTGCTTCAGTTGTGTATTATATGCAAATACAGCATTGAAGTTATTACTTAGGTTTATAGCTCACTACAGAGGGTAGAGTATATCTTTAAATTAGTTAAGGGTCCCACATGGATAGATGTAGTAGTAAAGACAGTTTGGAGGAACAGGATTATAAATGTATATGTATATAAATAAATACTAATAATTACAGAAAATACTGAAATGGTACTTGAACCTGTAAAGATATTACGTTGTATATCTTTACTTATATTAGATTAAAGGCTGTTAGACAGCTTGCATTACTCATGGACGTTGAGAGAGGGTAGCATTTAGTTGCCTGACGTTTTGATTCTGACCAAGACATTTTGACTCGGACTGATATATTTCTATTAATTTTCAGAAGAAAAAACATAACTATACTCGCAATTAAATCGAGGGGAGAAGAAAGCATCTGTGTAGGAGACCAGAAATATAAACAATAAAATAATAATATGCCAACTGATATAAAAAATTAAGGAACAAAAATGTACAAAGCTGTGATTTAATCTTAAGCTTAAAAACAAATCAGGTGTTGGAGAACAAATCAAAGCATAAATCTAAAACAAAAAGTCATGTTTTGTTGAGCTACATTGAATATGAAAAGAAAAAACAAATGTTAAGTACAAAAAGGATACCAAACTGACAAGGTCAAAGATATCTATTTATTTAAAAAAAAAAATTATATTTTAAATCAATATTAATGCTCATTAGATATGAAGATTTATTTAATAATTTTATTTTTTTCTCAAAGGCTTTCACTCGCAAAAACCTGTTGCTTTGACAGCGGAGAGAGAGGTCACAAACCTTACACCAATGGAAAGAGCATTCATGCATGACTATGTGGTAAATGCTGCTAAAAAGTTGAGGAGTGATCAAGCCCTAAGTGATGATTTGACCGGCGACCCAGAACTCAGGCTGAAAGGTGAAAGCTCATGCTCAAACTCCATAGATATGTTATACTATTTTAATTTCAATTGATATGATATTAATTATTAATTTTTTAATGGAGTTTCTTCAAAGTTTATTTAGATTAATTAGATTAATTAAATTAAATTCTTCATTTAAATTTATTCACAACCCTTCGTACTTTGGTTTAACTGTGATGTGATTAGTTATAATTTATGGTACTCTCTGCAGAAAAAAAGAAAGAGCCAACAACATATTTAGAACTGCTAGCAGCCCAGAGGGACTACAAGAGAAGAAGACAGACATACAAAGGGAAGTCAAAGGGAGTGACGTCAAACAAGAAATCGCAGACAGAGGTTAGTAATAAGCTTCAAATTTGGCTCATTGTACAAAGGTAGATTGCGTTACAGCAGGGAGAATTGCTTGAGTAGAGCTGTAGGTTTGGTGATTAAATATGAGCACCTTGCCTTCCATTCCAAGCATCCTGTAATACATTAGGAATTCATGTAATTAAACTTCAATTGATGAATCCTTCAATTGAATATTTAGCAGTGGTTGCTCAAACATTCATGGGGAAAAGCTGCCTTATTTAAAGTGGGTTCTGACAATTTCCGGTGAAGGCCAGCATAGCTGCCAGGGACGAAGGTTCTGACAGAGGTCCAGAAAACTAATTCTACTGGCACCTTAATTTTGGGTCATTTTAAGCTTTTTTGAGACAATTTAGAATATATTATGCACAAAGAACTTAATTTTTTGGGTTAGGGTATCTGGCGAGTTATAGCTGATAAGGGGATTGGCCAGTTTAATGAAAGGCTTAATCCTTCTGATATTGCTGGCACTACCACTGATGATAATCCTGGATGTAAACAACTGCGATTACTGTAGCTTATTAATTATATCACATTTATTTTGCATTGCATTATCTATATGTGCACCATTGGCAATGTATATTACTTTCTTAGGATTTGTACAATGTATCACACAAAATATACTAATTACAGTAGATAATAAACTCCTATATAACTGCCTATAGGGTATCACATATATTTACCATTTAGGCACGTGCACAGATCTGGGAGAAATATATCATAGCATAATTCATTTAGGTGTCTTATTATTGGCATATTTTGAGTTTCTATTTATGTCCATTAAAATATTGTAAAAAATAATTTTACATGAAAACGAATTTAGAACATATTGGACAAACACTTTTCAGGCTACAAAAGCAACATGTGTGAGAATTCAGTATTCAAATTACTGTAGTTAAAACTACAGTGCAGTGGAAGGAGCAGAGTAATATTCAGTATATAGAAAGTGGAACGGTACCACTTCAGTGAGTGCAGTCTATACAAACGCATGTATTTTAAAATAGAATATATTATAAAGTGAAGGTAAAGTTTCATTTGCAAAGGTCTTTCTAAAATTATAGTTAAAGACGTAGCAGTATTCAATGTTATGCTTTAGAATATTAATCTTGTATATATAGCAATAGTACTTGGCCGTGTGCACTTCATAAAATGATTAAACATTATGATACTCCTGGGGTGGATTCAGAGGGGGTGATTGTCGCATGTCCGGACCTTCCCCTATCCCACCACTAACATGTTAGAGTGCTATTTTAGCAAAAGCCAAAAAATTGTACAGATGTAGATAAATAGTCAGCAGCTTCTTGCTTCTTTTAGGGGTGGGGAAGGAAGGGATCATTTAGAAGAATAATTTTTAGGCTAATGTAATATTGTTTTTGGCTTTCAAGTCTCTCAAAAGGTGGGAGAGTGACAAGACAGAAGACAGTTCCCCACACCTTTTAAACTTATTTCATTTATACAGGAGTGGCACTTTTCTGTCTGCACCTTCTCCTGCAAATAATTGGATCCATCCCAGTGCCTCACAACCTTGCAAAAAACCAACGAAGGTGACCTTAATAAGATTATGGTTTTGTCACAATCAATCCATAGATTTATGCAAATTGATACACTTGCAAATTGATGTATTATTGATTATTGAAGCTGTAGTAAAGTCTTGAAAAATTACAACATAGAATTGATTGTACAAAAATTTATCAAGATACAGATCAAAACAATTTAATTTTGTTTAGCTTAATAAAAATGGTATACTAAAGTACTTGAAAAGTATACTGATAAGATGAGGTATGCATATATTACCCTATGAATTATGCTAATTAGATTATGAGAATACATAGTCCAAAACAATTTAGTTTTTACTCATTTATTTTTAGAAATTTTACTACAAAAATCCGAACACATATACTGGTAAACTACTATCTAATTTAAGGGGTCTATGTAATGAATATATGAAAGTTACATGAAAGTTAAATGAAAAGGAAAATATGTGAGGTCTCACTACAAAATGAGTTTCATCGTTAGAAAATCAAAAAATGAGTTTATATTACATTTTGGTAGATCACATTATAACCTTTAATGTGGTCTTTGAATGGCTTCTCTAGGATAAATAGATCCAGAGATCCAGAGGCCTCAAAGATAAACTAACCTGTACAAATAATAGGACTAGAATTACAGAATATGCGAAAAGAACACTGTTTTAGTAAGAAATTACTTAAAAAGTACACAATCATAAAATATAAGTATCAAGTTATTCAAAAACATTAAAATCAAAATTTTGTAAAAATGTTGCCTTTGACCTATTTTGGTGAATATCTCAATATGATTTCACCAACGATGTCTTGTACACAACTGCATATTGGAAACAGATGGCAGTAGTGCTATTTGGCAGAACGGGAAATTCCCAATAAATGTTCTCAAGAACTAGGAAAGCAAAAACATGAAGGGTATTACCCCCAGAAAACACAATTCCGACCACCAAAAATATATAGTGTGGGGGAGGGAGTTTTTCACATTATGTTAATATATTATTAGAATTTATACAGACTAAACAATAAACATCCTTGGTTCCCAGTTTGTTTCAACGCTGATCTTGTGTTTCAGCTCAAGGGTTGAAATGAAGTATGATATAGAGCACTGGATTCACAAGAGAAGTTTAATACGTTTGCTGCCAGGGATGTGAGTTCATGTCTGACAGGGACACCAATGACGCAACTTCACATCCACCCCAGCTGTCTAAACATACCACTATTATATTGCATGTAAACTCCCTGGCAGCGGTCGCCAGAGCGTGAACTCTTGCCCAGGAGGTTCAGGGTAGAACTAGAAATAAATACTGTATGTTGTTCATGTTTCATTATAGTTGAATAGTTGATGAGAATGTTTTTCAGTATGGTGGCACCCTTTATGCCTTGGCGTATGGGATGAAACTGGGTAAAATGGTTTGGCAGTCAACGTGTTAAGCCCTTAGTCTGTGTGTAATATGACCCATCCACACATAAAGAATGCTGTACACTATTTTCTTTGAAAAAGAGTAAGGAATTACTGTAGGGAGTTTTCGCAAGCTTACGAAAATGATAACGAATACAGATACGTCATGAAATTTATATACAATCCCTCACCTACAGTAGCATACAGTACTGTATCAGTCAAAATGTAGGGGATTCATGGCTTTTGCATGAGTCATTAATCATATGCAGCTTGTACAACATATTGATAAGAATGTTCTAGGTACGAATGACGATAACGACAATGATGTATTCGTTGTCGTAATCGTAAGGTTGCAAAATCTCCCTGTTGTCTTCAGGTGTACTGCCCAATTCAACACCAAATGACCACACTGGAATTGTGTTTAGATTTCCATCAGTTATACTGGATGTGTTTTAACACCAAAGAAAACCAAATCATGTGATAACAGTACCTTTTGTAGGAACTGTTCTGTTAGAATGAGTACCAATCTCAATATCACTATGTGCCTAACTTTCAATTTCAATTTCCAGATTTTAAAAGAGATAATTGATATGCATATGGAGGAGCTTTTGGAGCAAACCAAAGTAAATGAGGATCAAGATGAGAAAGGACAAGATATGAAAAAGAGCAGGTAATTTAAGCTAACATGTAAAGTAGTTATGGAAGTAACTGTCAGTGATCATGTTTATCTATTTTCATTACTGTGAGCAAATCACACCAACTTAGTTACTATCTTGGGCAGGTCTAGGACAATGTCTTAGTTTATTTATCTACTTAGAATAGAATTTGCAATGTTGCTAGTCCAAACAAGGCAAACATTTCCCCATACATCACCTATTTATTTAAAAGGTTTTTGAATATTTAGGACAAGGTCTTAGTTTATTTACTTGAAATAGAATTTGCAATTTTACTAGCCAAACAAGGCGAACATTTCCCCATAACTTTTCATTTAAAAGGTTTTCAACTTCATTGTATTGAAAGAAAATGTTGTTATTTTTCATTTTTTAAGGCCATGGAAATGTCAATAGAAAACTTAATCATTTTGCTAAGTAGTGATCCTTTCACAAAACAAAGATACATGATTATAATTTAACTTATTATGATTTAATAACTAAGCAACAACAATCATTTTTTTTCAATAATGGGAATTAATTACTTATTATTTTGCACTTATCCATTAACTATATTCATCCTTTGACTGCAAAGTGAATGGATTAGAATGAACTGTTAATGAATGAATGTTTTCACATCTCTGTGGGATGTAATATTTTATTTAGCATTTGGACTACGGTAAGTATTTGCTTAATTTAGGTTGCAGTTAATGGGGTTTGATCATTGCGGATTCCTTTTAATGATGTATTGATTGATTGTGAATTTGTCTAAATTTGTCATTTCATTTACGCTGGCTATAACTGCCAAAGATAACCTGAATTGAAAGCCTGACAGTAAATAATATCTAGTTTGTGCATTTGTTATTGTTATAATTATTCTTGTAACTGTATTATGATTATTCTTTTTCTTATTGTTATTAATTTATTATGACAACCTATATTGTCATTAGGTCTGTGACATTGTACGCCCTCAATAGTGTTTGTCAGCTAATGCCCCCCTTGTAGCTGGTTCTTATTGCTGTCTATATTATTAGTGTTGACGATGCTGTTATTATTGTTAATTCTATTTTTTTCAATAAGCTAATTAAACATAATGCATGTGCAAATAAAATAAACCAGGTCAGTTATTAGTGCAATGTTTTACAATGAAAAAGAAGTAAAGTACCCATGCCTTTGAACTCTGTCCAGATTATAAATTTTCTTTGACAAAAAACTGTTGTATGCCCATATATAGTCATGATGTGCCTATATATGGTCATGATAGCGATGATGTGCCTATATGTGGTCATGATATATCATGACTTTGTTACTAGGTGAATTCAAACATGAATTACTATTAATCATTTTTTTCTTGCTGTTTATATAGAAGCAACTCCTCAAAGCATTCTTCACGAGAAGGAAGCCAGTGCGACAGCAGCAGTAGGTATTCCAACGAATCTAGTCCACAACGAAACACCTCACCACATAGGAGTGAAACCCCACCTCGCAAGCATCGCCACAGGCATCGAAGTAGATCACCGGATCCCCGAGAAAGGCGAAGCCATTCCGATAGAAAATATAAGAAGCATGAACACAGGGACCGACGCTAAACCAGGTAGAATTTTAGCTTTTGAATTTTACAACCTAAAAAATTTCATGATTTTGTGTATTATGATTTTTTTATACCCCATCATATCAAGAACACAGAGGCTCAGACAGACTTTTGATTTAATATAATATGCATTATAATAATTGAAATTCAGACAACTTATGAAAATAATTAACTGTAAAGGTGCATAAAACCTTAAGTTTAACTCGGGCTTTTTTGTGAAGTAAATTACAAAGAGCGCATGCCCCTACTCATTATGTATACAGTACTGCAGTTGTGTTGCACTTTAATAATTTTTATTTATTTGTTTTATAGATTCTATTTGGCTCTAATTAAAAATTTTTTTCAGTGCTATGCATTATTGTGCATTATTGAAGTTAATTTATTCTTGCATAGAATACTGAATTTGGCCCCCAATCCTACAAAGTTCGTAGGCGTAGCTCTAAATCTATTTGCCAGCCTAGCTACTTTAAAGTGACTTCAGATACAGTTGTCATCCGACTGCCGACTACTGTTTTCTGTGACAAATTCATGTTATTTGCCCATATTTGGTGTGGAATGATATTCCTATATATATGATGACAAATTATTTAAACAAAACAAGTTGTATGTTTTTTGGTTTGGGTTAACCCTTTTTACCCTTTTTATCTGTTGTACACGTCATGCGTACAACCATTAGGGAATAATCACCACTGTTTGCACATAATGTGTGCAAAAGTTCATCCTGATGCAATTGTTTACACACAGTGAGTGCGACAGTTCATGCGTGTAATATTTTTTACCATTTGTTTGCACACAAGCCAGGTTTAAATTATTTACACTTATAGAGTTATTTTTATATTTGCTTGTACATTTACTAGGTTATTAGTGATTTATTGACATATACTTAATAGTTATTGCATTGGCATGCACCAAGTTAATAGTCAATAATGTATAAGCATCTGTGTTAATAGTAAGGAATGATCTGATTGGCTGAAGTATGCACATTACATACCTATCTCTATAACTCAATATTTGTTGAAAGACTATATTGCTATAAAATATTAATGGAAAGTATAAAGTGTAATCAGAAAGATAACATACTAGATTAAATTATTATGGTCATTCATAAATAAAGAAATAATGAGGTTTTTTATTTAAAGGGATGCTAACCCTCTGTCTATATTGTCGCGTTTACTTTGAAAATATTTGTAATTTGGCCATCATGTGTGATATCATCTTTACCAGACGGTATGTGTGTGCATGTTCAGTATGCAAATCACATATGTGAGGTCCCACCACGAAATGAGACGCATCGTTGGTGAAATCATTTTGAGATAATCACCAAAATAGGTCAAAGTCAAAATTTTTACACAATTTTGATTTTAATGTTTTTTGATAACTTGATATTTATATTTAATGATTGTGTACTTTTTAAGTGAATTTTCTTACTAAAACAGTGTTTTCTGCGCATATTCTGTAATTCTAATCCTAATATTTGTACAGGTTAGTTTATCTTGGAGGCCGATTTTTTCAAAATGTGGTTCTCTTAAGGCCAACTCAGACAGCGTCGTACGACGCAGCCCGACACGATTTGTTGTCGCGTCGGGTCTGTGAGTTAAACGCAGACGCGATGGTGTCCATTGGGGGCAGTCGCGTAGTAGAATATTAAACATGTTTAATATTTCTCACGACGGCTTGAGACTGTCCCCGGCGATAAATCGGGTCGGGCTGCGTCGGCCGACGCTGTCTGAGTTGGCCTCTACACATAATATTTAAATGCTCACATCTCTGGATCTACATATCCTAGTGAAGCCATTCAAAGACCAAATTAAAGCTTATAATCAATTTTTGATATTCTAATCATGAGACTCATGTGGGCATACGTTTATTATTTCATCTTTTAAATTTATTTAACAGTTAACTTGGCAATCAGCAATACCATACAGAACATCTTATACATATTTTTCTCTAAAGAGCACATAAAAAAAAACAAAAGAAAAGTTTAAATTTTAGGGTACAAAAAATGTTTCAGATCTGGACATGAGTGGTTAATTTTTAATAATTAAAAGAAAGTGTTAATAAAACTAGTTACTGAAATTAAAACAAAACACATGGAAAAACAAAGTAAGAGCAGTTATAGAAAACATAATGATCGTACGTATCATTATAATTGGTTAGCGCTAAAATTTGTTTTATTGTATATTTATTCAGTACTATGAAGCAAAACATTCTACATGTCTATGACAAAGAATATCTTGAACATGTCGAAATTTCAGAATTCATAAGTATTATCTTAAGTATAAATGGATTTGCTGGAGGGGACGTTGGGATAGAGAAATAAAATCTTGCGTCAATGATAGGGATTAGTGATATTTTAGGGCTGGGAGCAGGTATTCTTAGATGTTCTGCATATTTTTATGTGATGTAATTTTCTTGCATCATAAATGCAAATTTTTATTCCTTTATCAATGATATATTTTTAATTGATGCTTTTTAAAGATTGTATGGAGAGTCTGCAATATGTTTATATCCCTATCTCTCAAACTTTTGGGTCAATTTCTAAGTCAGTCAACATTTTCCATCCTACTGTAGTTCAAATATCTTATGTCCAGATTGATATACAATCTTGTTTTCATATTAAACTTGCTGCATCAGTAACATTTGACTATTACTAGAGTAGTACCTTCAGTTACAACATTATAAACTAGAGTGTTTAGTAACATTATAATTTCTAGTTAATTCGTAAACATTTGTGTTGTTTGCATCAATGATCATAATATGATGTAACTTGTTTTGTGTCCTTTTGACATGGCATGTGTATCGATGTATGGTAATAAACATTGTCACTCAGTGGTTGGGGACAGTTGTATACAAGTAATATTGTAAATTGTTTTGTTTGTATTTTTTAAAAAATAACCTACACATTAGACCCCGTTCAGTAACCTTTTTACCCCATGACCCAAATTATATTTCAAGCACTCAGACACGACCCATCAAACCGGAAGCCAAATTTCTCACCTGAATTTCATGTGAAATGATTGAATACAGTATTATTATTTTTTAGTTTAAGTGAATTAAGTCAATAAATCACGTCCGTCGTTTTATACGCACGAGGGGTATCAGAAGAACCCACTTGATTCTTTTGGCAATCGATTAAAAGGTACAGTAGGCCTACTCCAAAGATCACCCACACAATCAATTTAAAACCCATAAAAATGAAAATAAACTTTGAATTACTCATTTAACAAAGCACGTAAAAGTTAACAAATGTTCCAATAAGATTTTTAAAAATGAATGATTTACAGAAATTTTACTATAGTAGGTCTACACAAATTCATGGATTTGCTACCAGAAATATGGGTTAGGCCTATGTGAAGACATAGACACATTAAATTGAAGAGAAAAATGTTTTGTCGTTATAATTATCAGCTGAAAGCCAAACACAAAAGAAACAAAAGTAATACTTTCAAGTTGTCATACCTGAATTACAAATGTTTTAATAGTACAGTATATTATTTAACATAATATAAAACGCTTTGTAACCTAACGGAATAGGCGCTATAGGCCTATAAATACTAAAATAAATGAAACTATGATGTAACAAAATTCATTACAAAAGTAAACTGCATTTTCGTTTACGGTAATTTCGTTTGTCCTTGTTCGTATTAAGTAGAGTTTTCACGATCTGAAGAGATTATGCAACCCATCTAAATGTTTCCGCGACTCAAACATTGGGTCGCGACCCATAGGTTGCGGAATGGTGCATTAAACCCTAAAAACAATTACATTGTATTGCCCAACACAGTGACTTTTGAAAATTAAGATTGATCGGCCAGATTTTTATTTTTCTTAACTGTATGGCCTAGAACTATTCCTAGGGTTCATTACCAACTACCACATGCATATTTAAGGCATGGTACAAAAATTAAAAAATAATAGGGGATAAAAGAAATTATCTGAGAGTGCCAATTTCCATATGTATTATTGGTAAACGTTAACAAAGCTAAATTTCATGGGTACAGTATAATTTTGTATAAAAAAACCACTTGAAATTGTGCCTTAAAAAATATATTACATGTATCTTGGTAATTGTTCCCACTAGTCAAACTGAAATTTTAAAGAATACTGTACCATAAGAAATGATAGAGACAATATAAAATCACAAATTGCGGCATACAAATATGTACTGTAGGGTACCATCAAAAGCATACTATCTTAACCCTTGTACTCAGTCTGGCATGCCACAATGCCACAATAAGCCAACCTTGAACCCTTATGTTTTTACTATTAGTATCTCGCATCAATATTTGTCCAGGCAAGACATCTTAAGTCAATGCAGTCCCATTTGCCATCACCTTATTTTGATAACATGCAATTCATTGAAACTAATATCTGCACATAACAACATGCAAGTGAAACTGGATGAGCTGAATGCTACGTAGTCAATCAAAACATACCTAGAACTTAACCAAATAAGAGTAGACATTTCATATTGACTTTAGCAAAATATCATGAAACAATTATACACAATTATACACAACTGAGATTGAAAAGGAGAAGCTGGAAGTTTGAGTTATGTGAATATTTGTGCAGGCACCCAACCAAATTTGATACGGTTTGATATTGTCCACATTTCCATGACAGTCGATAATGTACTGAATATAAATTTATGATTTTCTGTGATTTAAAAATAAAATCATAAATTTTTACATTTTAACCAGTAATCTACTCAGTCTATCGTGAATCGAAAAAAAGAGATTTTGTCTTAGGGGATGAGGATGAGTAGTGATCATATACTCCAAACAACTTATAGAAATATGAAACGTGAGTTACACTACGCATTATATCCATCCAGCAAAGCATTATATCTATTAGGCATTGCAAAGTTTGGCAATCAACCAATCACAGAAGACAATTATTCATATTTAATTACTTTCCCAGCTGGTGGATGCACAATAATACCAAGCTTGGTTTTTGTCAAAGTACAATTATTGAAATAATTGCATCATCCTTTTTCCTTTAACAATAAGTTAAGTTGTGGTCATAAGATTAATTTTAAACTATTATTAAAACTAAGATTATTATAGGTTAAATTTTCCACGTTGAGTGCATAAGACGTGATTTCTTGGAAATCTAACATGTATATAATGATATTGTTCCCTGTACTATATTATACTAAACAATTAAAAAATGGACTTCCTTATGTTGTGGGTGTTGTGGTCATATTAGACTGTAATATTATTAAAGAAAACCATTCAACAAGCAACATAAAATATGTTGTATTAACATTACTAGGTTAAAATTCCCATGACGTTGCATGCATAAAACATATTTTCCTAGAATTTGGATTATGAGATTCAAATCAAATTCAGTCAATCAAAGTTCTCTGTACTGTCTATGCTAAACAATTGAAGAGTAAACTTCCTTATGATTTAGGCCTAAGGAAATATAAATTGATATTGGTCTAAAACTACATGACAAAGTGTTCTGTTTAGAGTGGACTTCCTTAATCTTATGGTCATATTAGAATGTAATATCATTATAGACGATTCGACATACAGCACAAAACATTTATCAATATTTTAGGTTAAACTTTCCACTTCGGTGCATGCATATGTAACATAATTTTATGGATATGAGATTTTCATGACAGTCGAGAATGTACTGATCATATAAAGTGTAGACAATTGCTGTTGTCCAACTGTGTGCATTGAAAATGTGACGACGATGGTAACGACGACGACAATGACAATGTCGCCAGACTCTTAACCATAACTCAGGATACGAGCCTTGGTTGACATTCATATCAAAGGGCCTAATCGTACATAGGAGCCTGTCATCATCATCATCATCTTCACGGGCATCTTCATCATAATTTATAATTGTCTATAGTTTGTAAAGTATGGGAAAACTATGAATTCAAAGTGTATTTGTTCATTAATAGATGTCTCATAATGCATGAAAGCGCATTTCCAAGTATCTAGAAAACAAAACTTTCCGAAGGAGGACCCCAAGACCCGCCAACCCCAATCTAAAATTTTGCCTTCAAGCGAGAGAACAAACAAAATTTACACGCTCTTCTAATGACCCCGCCCATCCTGGGACCAGTGGCGGTGCCAGCGGGGTGGCAAGGGGGCTTAAGCCCCCACCGGACAGGTCAAGCCCCCCTTCTCCCAGCTCGAGCCTACGAGCTCAAGTCCCCCTGTCGGACAACTTGCCCCCCCCCCCCCAGAAAATATATCTTAGAGCCGCCACTGCCTGGGACCCTATCTGTGCGATAGTCAGGGTAAACTCTGTGTCCGCGTCTGACATCCCTTCGCCAACAACACCCTCTGCAATTTTTCAGGGACCAGGTCTGCTCTCGGCAGCCCTTTTCATAATGATATCTCATCTTTCCTTATTATTACTGACCACATCCGTTGAGACCTCCATGCCAGATCCCATACAGTTACAACAAAATGAATATTTAGTGATTAATGTAGCCGTGTTAGTCCAATTACTGGGATATTAAAGATGCAATGGACACACTAAACACAAACTTGATGGACTCAAGCTTTTATTGATATCTTTAGGAGACTGATAGCTTGTAAAGAAGTGCACTGTGTGGAGGAAAGCTGAAGTACATTAATTTCATGTTAGTATGGAAAGTGCTGGCATCATTCGTCTTATTATAGTCATAGCAAAGTACACGCAAAGATAATAAGCACTTATAACGAACAATATGTAATGATAATAAGCAATCATAATGAACAACTCCTGTTACATCCCAAAGGAATTTAATTAAAACCAGGGGATATATCTATTGAATTTGCATTAAATGGGTGACAACCAAATTAGATATGAATTTACTTCACAATAATGTATAGCAATGTGTCAAAGGTTAGCCAAAATGTCTGTGACACATCATGCATTAACTACTACACCATTATCTGGATTTCACACCTTTAGAACAGATACTCAACTCTCTGGGAGACAGTGCTGAACCCCCCCCCCCCTCTTTAAAAAATATGTGCATTCCATAAAAATTTTCTCAGAAAAAAATTGCACCAAAGTACTTATGAATTACCACATAACACCTTTTTGTCCCAACTAGCACCCTTTTACTTAACTATTGTTCCCCTCACTTAAATTGTGTTTCCTGATCTGCTCCCTCACCCATGTCAGTACTCCTAGATTCGCACTGCTGTGGGTGGTGAGGGTGGGGGGTGGGAAGAGAGAAGATGTTCCTTAATGTTGCAGCTAGTAGTCATCAGGGCATTGACATTTGAATTTACCAGGTACCCACTTTTACTTGCGTGTTGACAGAGACAATTTGGATAAAGTGCATTCTCCAACTGCCCAGCCTTTGATTAGAAAAGCCCACAGATTTCACCTTTGCTCTAATGCTTCTACTTCATTAATAAGATCCAATAGTACACTGCACTGCTATACTCCGTCTCATCACTGATAATATCCTGTGCTACATAAACACATGATTTTGAGTGGTTGTGATACAGCTGTTGATAAATTAGTATTTTGAATATTATTATTGAAGCTTAACTTTGTTGCACTCTATCACAGCTTTGATTCAGCCATTTACATTTCAACTTATGTAACCAGTATTATGACTCTTGTTTAAAGCTCTGTCCAGATTATAAAAACTGTTTGCCCATATATAGTCATGAGGTGCCTGTATATGGTCATAATGTGATGTCATTCTCTCCGTATTTAGGCATGCAACATGTTTTTGTCAAAATTTGATAGTCTGGACAGGGCATAAGTAAAGACCTCTAATTAAACACCCTTACTACAGTACATTGAAAGGCCACCTCCAATTAAAGACCACCTTTCTGCTGCTCCAAATGAACACCTATATGCAAGGAGGGTTTGAGAAGAGGTGTCCACTCCCAAATCCTCCTCCTTGCTCGGGCTGTGGTGTTTTGCTGACTCTTTTCCTCTTCCCAAACATCCCCAATTTTCCCCCTCCTATTTCATATCTAGTCAGGTGCTGCGAATGTTTAATGTTTGCTGTTGTGATCATTTCAATTATATGGCGTATTTGTGCATGACATGTCTATGTGAGTACTTTCTTCATTATTTAAATATGAACTGTGTACCTAATTTGCATATAATATGCCAGGTGTATTGACACTACACATATGCTTCTCGCTGGGTTTTAGTAAAAGTTCACATGAAAGAATATGTTGGCGTCGGATCCGTAGCTCTTGTATCTTCTTGGTAAATCGTATTTGGTTGAGGACAGTCTTCTATTTCTAAATAATGGGAAATTTAGTTGCAGGTCTTTTCATCTGTCCCAAGTATAAATATTTTAGCAGGGTTGTTCTGACTTAATATTTACTTGATTCTCTTTCCCAATCCCAATTGAAATGAGTAAAAATGGTTCTCTCTTGAATTAAATCAAATCAAATAAATCTTTATTGCAATCATAAAACAATAGTAGTGATTGGAATATACAAAATATAAAACAGTACTAGAAAAAGAGGCAATATTAATAAATATCAATAGAGAAAATAAAAGAATTGAGATAATTTAATTAATATATAATTATTATTATTATTATTAAATCTAATTATTAATTTAATTTATGAATTATTCTTAAAAATTACTCTCAAATTATATTTTTAGTAACATCAAATATTGCACAAAGGAATACAGATAAAAATTTATTGAGAAAGACAAAAAGGGTTACACTAAACATCAAAAATTACTTTGTAAACATAAATAAGCTTAATAAAAAATACTATTAAAAAACATCAATATGACATCAGAATTTGCTAAATTAAAAATACCATTAAAAACTTCAATAACGACATCAAAATTTGCTTAATTAAAAAACCATTAAAAACATCAATAATGACATCAAAATTCCTAAATAATTACATTGAAAGCAAAAATAAACAAATATATAGAAAAAAAGCCACATTATAGGCGGGGGGTTGGGGGGACTAGCTCAGTATGGGCGAATATCAGAAAAATCAAAATTTGAAGAAAAACCAAAAACAAAAAGGGGCATTGACATTGTTGAGGGAAGGAACTAGTTCAAGATGGGCGAACACAGGTTAAAAAGATTATTGAAATTGTTTAATATTCCTTAGTCTATAATTATGGTCTGGCGTTGGGGTTAGGAAATGATTTAATCTGTGTTCGCTCTTCTTGATTTTCTCAAAATAGATTTTAGAGAGATATAGCAATCTGTCTTTAAGTGGAGATAGACCTAGTAAAAGAAGAGCATTTTCGTATTATAGACACAGGTAGAACTTACAGTAAACAATGAACATTTCATCAGATTTACACTAGATTCCATTTTCCTCTCTTTAAAAATTCTATTCCTGAAATCATTAATGTACTGGAGTGCAAGATTTTAATATACCTCATACTGTTTCATTTAATTGCAATTTAATAGGCATAATAACGATAGTCTTCTTACTGTATATTGCTTAATACTTTATTCTGTTGTGATTAGCTTTAAGGAATTAAAGTCATGCTTCATTAAGTATTATCCATGATTAATTAGCAACATTTGCAAGCTGTATTTTAATTATATGTAAATTAAAGAGTAGGGACCATCCAATATTTTCATAATTTTTGCAAGAGGTACAAAACAAATGCATTTTATGAAAAAGTTAAAATGGTGATCTAAAAATGACAAAAAGTGTCATTATATACTGTTTCAGTAGGAGGGAGAGGTGACACACAAAAAAAGAAGTTTAAATTTTTATTATTCAATATATGATCTCGCTGCACAATTATACCATCTTGTAAATACGTTAAAAGACCATGCACCCCTTTGTTATTGAGCAATGCTACCTATGCGGCTAGTACAGCCAAATACCTACACAGCTAAGCCACAATATCTGTAGCTTTTCAACGGATGTACAGGCTATCATAAGTTATTACATTGTATCTTGGTTTATGCCTTCTTAATTTACATTTACTATTATATTTACCTGTATGAGTGAGCTTTTGGGTTTTTTTAAATAAGTTTGTAATAAAAATTTATTAGTTGTGTTACATCGGTTGAAATGTATGGAAATTGTGGCCTAGCCACTCAGCTGTATTTTATTTTGCCAATTCATTCACTTACGAAGGTTAAGATATTAAAATTCATCATAGATTACATGCTAAGCTTTAGTCGTTGAGGTTAATAATTAATTGCTTTTGCTCTTGAGTGCCTGTTGATGCTTTGTTGAAAAAATAAATAGATTTGGATGATATGATCTTTTTTACATTGGACGAGAAATTATCAGAACTCAAGTGCACTATTCTATCATAAATAAACCAAACATTTGATGCCTCTAATGGATTGTATCTGTTTGGGTTTCGTTGTGTGTTTTTCTTTCGTAGCATTTTGTTTTGTTTATTCTTGGTTATAATTCATTTTCAGCTGTTGTTTTTGCTTAGATTCAAACTCACTTTTATTGAAAGTATTCAATTATTTGTTATACAGTATTTATATATTTATTTTCATATTTTATTCTATAGTAAATTTTTCCTCATTGTACTGGCAGACTTGCCAATGTGTGATACTCACGAATTTGATGCGTCTCTCAACGCTTGCACACACAACCAATCATAATCTCTTTTATTCAGTGGCGGTGCCTGCGGGGGATAGCAGGTGCTCGAGCCCCCCGCCGGACAGGTCAATCCCCCTATCGGACATAGCTCGTCGGGCAGTCGGACTAAAAAAAAATATAAAAATAGTCCCACGCCAAGTCAACACATGCCTGTCACAGTCTGAGAATGTCATTTCTGGCCATCCAGAGGTTCCTCTCCTTTAAAAAATCTTATTTGGGAGGAGGAACACCCTGTAAAACCCTTACCCCAGCTTGGGCCTACGAGCTCAAGTCTCCCCTGTTGGACAGCTCAGCCCCTCAGAAAATATACCTTAGAGCCGCCACTGCTTTTAGTAGACAAGAGGTAGTCAAAATTTGAAAACCAAATTCCCAGATCAAACCATGAAGATTCAAACTAGACTGCTAAACTGTTCTGTGAATCTGTCATGCTTCTCATGTGTGTGTATCAGCGTGACATATATTGATCAGGGGCTCACGTCACCGAGTAAATGAAGGATCCTGATAACCTCTCCCAAGATTGTTTCGCTAGACATAAATCGTAGCAGAAACATTCTTGGAAATGGGTTGTCTAATCTAACTCATTTTACATGCGTATGTGTAGCTTAAATTTGGGTCCATATGCAAATAGCTTATGTGGTAGTTCATAGCTGCAGGATGTGTTGCATCACAATTTGTTATCAGATGCTCAAAATTATAGGCCTATTATTACTGTATCTTCCTCCAGACAAATTCAAATTGTGTGTAAAAAATACTACCAAAAGTGGTAGAAATATATGAGACTTTTTGTGCATTCACCTGAGTCTAGCAAAATGTTGGTAGTAATCAGGTTTTGCACATGAGTCTATAAACATATTGATCATGTAGTACATTAGTGTTCAATGAGGATGGGAAAATTTAGTGGAATGTATAATCATAACGTCACAATTGACTTATAATATTTATTTGGCATTCTTTGAGAAAAAAAACATTTGCCAGATAAGAGAAGAATTAGCCAAAACAAGATCTTTACCTTATCTACTTTACACAAGCAATGAAAAGACAGGCATCATCCTGATGTAACAAAAGTATGAATAACTGAACACTGAATATATGATATAGATGTGACTCTACATATTTAATTAAAATCTCACTTCTGCATATAAGATCTGCAAGAACTAGGTTGCAACTAAGACCTTTTATAAACAAAATTTATGACCTGTATTAATTGATTGAATGCAATTATGAGTCATACAGTAAATCTCTTGTTTAATTTTCCTTTTTTTTTTAATGAATTAATGATTTATTTTTTGTAAATGTAACAGACTTAATATTGGTGATAGCAGTTTAGCTGCATTTTAATCACAAAGATTACCATTAACTAAACCCTTATGACATGCTCAGTCCCATACATTATGTACATACTGTACAGATGTATGAATATGAAAATTATAATTTCTAGCTGGATATTATGATAAATTGCAATAGCTAAGTCAAATCTGATTGTAAAAATACATAAATGAATGATGAGTGTTTTGTAACATTTATGGACGGAAATAACTCCTGGATGATACAGATATAGAATATGCATTCGACTAAGTCATTTGAAATCCTAAAGACTGCAATGGAGAAGAATAACATAAACATTATACTCATGAAACTTAAAGTAATAATTCAGTTTTTTTTTTCTAGAGGAGGAATGCACAGGGCAGTTTTGAAAATTCAAGGGCCATTGGAATTTATTGAAAAAAATGTTGTAAAATCAAATAATAAGGGATTAAAATAAAGAAATGAGTGTGTAATAGCATGTCTTCATATTTTATATTGTAGCGGTTTTCAAACTTTTTGGCCGACGACCCAAACAAACATTTTAGTAATTTTCTGTGACCTAATTCTTGGGACTTTAAAAAAATAGTTACTCAGAATGGGTTGTTAACTGGTTAAAACAACATTAAAGTACAAATGTTTACATGATATCGTTACTAAAAATGCAATCACTTTACCACTGCAAATTTTAGCAGGATATAAAATTCAAGATTGATAAATCACAGAGTCTAGTGACCCTCTAATTTATTCGGTGACCCAATTTTGGGTTGACACCGCTGTTATATTGCTATGCATATAATTAAAAAGAGCATATTGTGGATTTGTTCGTGGATGTGAATGGGATATAAATAAATCGGTGGTGTTAAGATATACATAAATGAATGCATTGATGTGGCTTGACATATGATATTCACACATGTTTAGATATAAAAGGAATGAATGTGTTTTGGGTGTAATTGGATGTATGGATGTACTTTGCGTGCATGGGAATAGTTTGAAATGAATTGGATCTATGGGTGTGGCTGGAAAGGGATGGAAAGTATCCTGTATGGTTAGACATAAATAGGATGTACCAGTATGCAAGTTAGATGTATGGTATGTCTGGTCAAAGATGGAATGGTGGATGTCAATGCATATAAAGAGGATGTAAGTACATTAAATGTATGGGTGTGGTTGGACATGGGTGGAATGCATAGATGTGGATGGATAAAAATAGGATGCATGCAAAGTGAATGTATGGGTGTGGCCGAACAAAGATGGAATAAATAGATGGATATCAATAGATGCAGGGGTTTAGTTAGAAATATATGAAATTGATAGATTGAATTTATTCGGTGTAAACACCAAGGATAGCCCACGAAAGTCTAGAAGAAGACTTATTTCCAGTGGGGTCCTTCTGGTGGCGATTGGGCAGTACACCGAGAGACAATCCCTGCTCTTTTCCGAAGAGTGTACTGCGTTTTTGAACGTGCACATGGGTATATATGCACACGGCTTAAACGTCTCATCCAAAAGACAGTGCGCTATTGTAACTTGTATTTCAGCCCTCCAGCTTAAACACAAGGAAAAGGCAGCAATAGGAATTGAACCGGGGACCTAGAGATCTCGGCGCACACCCAGTGGCTACCACCAGATTAGCCGACTGAGCTAAGCTGCTCTCTGTCACCCATGCATATTATGTGATGCATGGGTGTGGGACAATAATAATATAAAAGATAAACAACAATATACAATTTTATTGGTTCATTTTTAGAAAATGTAATCACATAAGTGTAGCTTATGAAATATTTGTAATTACTGTATTGTAGCAAGCCAATTATTACTGTATGAACCTAATGTAATCTGTATTACATAGTAAATGCTTAACATAAGAAATAGCTCAAGGCTATCATTTATATACATCAGCCTCTTCAATTTGCTCTTGCTATAGTAAAGGTACTCTCTTCTTCATCAATCAATTTTTTCCTTATTTTTAGTTGCTGAAGAACCTTGGCTTAATGTATTCACATCCTAATTATAGTAACACTCAAACAACTATGCATGTTTGTTTTATATTACATGATGATGCTCCAAAGTCGGTGTGTTTTCTTTGGCAGGTTCTTAGCGATCACATTTTCGCAAGATGTTCTTGGTGTGTTGAGAAATATATTCAGGATTAGAATTTCTTACTTAGTATTTATTTTTTCTTTTTAGTAATTTATTAGTGAACCTAATCACTGACAAGTGACATTTCATTCAAAAGACACATAGACCTACACATTCAGTTTGATTACGAGGTTTAGGGAGATGTAAGACCAGGTAAGATGCATTAACATTACCAACACTGAAGCAGTGGTAGGGACATTTATGCTTGCGCCCTTGCTGGACAGGCCAACCCCCATCTCCAGGTCCTTGTTACGGACCAAAAACTGGGGTGGGGGGATAACATTTTCGCCAAAAAAAAATTTGCAAAACTGTTTCAGGAAAAAAATTGGCAAGTTTTCCTTGGAGCTTATTCCCTGTGAACCATCAGGGTTTCCCTAGACCTTACTGGTCTTTGTCAGGTATTGTCAGATCTTTCTGTCAGAGAGCTTTCCCCATTTGGCAAATCTAGGTGCCGTGACAGATTACATGATATGTTCATCATGTTGTTCTTCATCTTCATCCCTGTATTACTTTTATTATCACTGTCATCATATCTATCATGTTCATTGTTATCAGGTGTGTCTCCTGTACCACAGTACCATAACCATCATCATCATCACCCTGACAATGATCACAATCTTAATTTTTGTCCATTCATCTTTTCCATTGTTAACAACATCTGTATCATCATCAATTTTATAATGATAATAAATTATAATGATTAATTAGGTTACATAGGTCTTGTTGTGCAATGTTAACTCTTTTGTAAAAAGAATATGCCCATGCAGCCAATTGCTGCGATTGTATTTTTAATTTGAGCAATAAAGATACCAATAATAATAATGATCTAATATTTAACAAGTGCAAAGGACTATACATGTTGGAATAATGGAATTTGCAGTCCCTGACTCAATATGTCCTGTCAGGTTCCTCCCCCACCTCCTCTCCCCACCCCCACCTTCCTGGATTTGTATCATAACTTATCATAACCAGCACCATCATCGCTATCTGAGATTACCATTGTGTGTGTGCTGAAAGTGGTCTGGTTCTATTCCATTGAGCTGTTTCCTATAAAATACAGGCTATAATTCACTGACTTTTCAGAAGAGGGTTAAGTTGTTTTTCCTGTGTAATTAATAATGGCTCCAGTGCATGTAAAGAACACATTGCTGTTCACATCTTGAAGAAATAAAGGCAGGTGATTGACCTTTCCTGTAAGCCCCGTCCCTTGGATATTGTTGCCAAGGTCCCACAAGATGACAGTGTTAAAACATACGCGAACACGTGCGTTTGTGGGACAACACGTGTGTTTGTGAGACGCGCGTGTATTCCTAGCGCTGTTGTGATTAGTCAGTTGTTAAGTTTGATTGACACTCCGGAAAGGTCTATTGACCACCAGCGATGGCACTGCAATGTAGTTACTGACAGAGACGGAATTTCCTGCTGTAATCACTAGGTAAGACAAAATGCTGCAATTATAACCAATCAAACAAATGAGTTACAGTATTTTAATTTTTTTTGTCTCATTCATAGTCTGTACCTATATAACTGGAACACAACAGTGACAGAACAAGTCTTTATGGAGATCCACACCAAACATTATCTTTTTCCAAAATCTGTTGCATTACAACAGAAATTATGACCAATTGGTGATGCTGGTCATCCTTACTATAATCACGCAGACTGCAGAACAAATTGCGACATTGGCATTTGTGATGACCGTTGTCGTGTGGTGTGTAAATATATTGCAGCATGCTATTGCTGTAGCATGCTGCTGTTGTGTACCCGTGTAAGTCTCCTTGTTCCATACAGTAGTAACAATAACACCTTTTCTTTTTATCATAAATCTTTAATCATACTGTAGTATTACGGTATATGTCATTTGCAAATTATTTTGGTAATCTAGATACCGCTGTTATTCAGTATAACAAGAAGAGTGACTAATTACATTATATTTACAATACAGTTTATGTATTAAATTTTATAAATGATAATAATGACAACAAAGTAACAGTATCCTTTTTCTACACTGAAGCCCAATGCAATAATGTAAATTACAATAATATTAATAATCTATTTTTTGATCAACATCAAAACATCACTTAAAAACAGCTGGCGCGACTGTACATTCAGTT
The DNA here is from genome assembly GCF_011630105.1 of Anneissia japonica. NCBI lineage: Eukaryota > Metazoa > Echinodermata > Crinoidea > Comatulida > Comatulidae > Anneissia > Anneissia japonica. The sequence continues at coordinate 165,050 of NW_022748191.1, read as the reverse complement.
TATACATTTCATTTGTGACTGAACTATCACAGAGTGATATATTTTGTGAGAAAAGTGGCTTATCTCTGGCCAGAGGTCCCAAGTCTTCCGCAACTTGCGGGCGTCTCCCGGGAAATTGGGACGGTCTCCAGCACTCCCTCAAGCAAGCAGGAAGTTCCCGGAAAAAAATGCATCTCTTGCAAATGCAAATTCATAATAGGAATATATATTGTATCACAGAAGTCAGTGCCAATGGATATCACTCTGTGCAGCAAAATGAAATTGCATTTGTTATAAGAAAGCTCATGTAAACAGATCTCCTGGATGTGACTTTTTCTAATTTGGGGACCACACTGTCTCTGGCTAAATGAAAGTTTGCAAATAAGGCACACAAAATTAACATATACTTTATTTTTATGAAAAATTGAAATGTACAGTATTTAAAAAATAAATGTTACAATCCTAGATAGCGTGAATTCATATACAGGTCTCCTTCCAATTAACAACTACTTTTGGACCAGGTTTTTTATGGTCTTTAGCCGTTTTAATTTTTAATTAGCAAAAATATTAATAAAAAGATAAACAATAAACATTTATTTGAGGCTACATAAAATGTGGTCTTTAATTAGAGGTGGTCTTTTATTGGAGCGGTCTTTAATTAGAGAGAAATCTGTACATTAATTTTTTTTTTTTTTTTTTTTTTGCAAGATGCGTCATTTTTTAAAAATAATAATAATGATAGTATGAACACCTCTACTTAGGTAGAAGCAATGCTTGGAATCATGAAAAGAAAATAAAGAGTAAAGATGATGATATTAGGGAGCTTTCTATTGAGAACATAGAAAGTGAACAAGTATTATCCAGGATATGACTGACAATTAAGTTCAGGGGCGGATTTAGGGGGGGGCCGGCCCGTCCCCGGATCCCCCTTTTGGGAGGTAAAAAAAAGAAAAAAAAAAGAAAAAAAGAGGGAAAAAGAAAAAAATAATAGCCCAGAATGCCTCAAATGTTATATTCGGGCGTCTAGAACACAAAAATTTCGTGGGGGCATGCTCCGGACCCCTTACGACAGTGTTGTCTCAATCGGCCCAACTTTCGGCCCCCCTTCCGGCCCCCCACTTTTGGACATTTCTGGATCCGCCCCTGAAGTTTGGGCCCACAAAACTTTATCACTGAATTGTTTGTTAATATTTGTTATGTTATTTCATTCATTCATTCATACTAACATTTATTTTCTTTCATTGGCATGAGTTACAAAAAACAGTATACAATATCATGATAAAAAAAAAATGAGAATGATAACATGCAATGAAAGAAGGCTCGGTCCCGAAAAGAGAAGTCTCGAGTTGGGCAAGCCTGAAAAAAAACCCATATGAAAACTCGTTGAACAATAATAACAGAATTTAATAAATACTAAAAAAGTAACACACAAAAAAATAAATAAATAAGAAGTACATAAATAAATGAATAAATAAATAGGTAAATGCATAAATCTTTGATCATAGCGGGACACATCGAGAAATGACCAATACTGTAAATCAAAGGCTTAGTTAATAATTTGAGATCAAGTGTTTTTTTAAGCTTTGCGGAAAAAGATTTAGAAGAAACGGAATTTGATTTGTACTTTTCCTTATTAATTAATGTAGGCTATATTTCTTACATATTCAGATACTGTAGAGGCCATGATAATAATGATAATAATAATAATAAAAGCATGTCATAATAGTAGTAAAAGTGACCAATGGTTTTTGTAGGGATATGGTAATTATCATAATAATAATAATAATAAAAAAATCCCTCTGTGAGGCATAATTCTACATATCTATAAATAAGCATATCGTATATACATTTAAGATGTATTACATTAAATTGTCAGGCCCAATAAAAAAAATGATTAGTTTATCCTCCCTGTCAGCATGTCTTCTACCAATTTGGATTTTTTTTTTCATTTTTTTTTTTTAGTAAATAGTGGATATTGTTTTTATTATCTCAGTCATGTATTTTACTTTGAATAACAATGCACCAGCAAACAAGCCAAGGGTGATATTTTAGCAAAATTAGAAGCCTCCTTCACTCATTTTTCCAGCCTAGATAGGATGATTAACTAATAATAATTTTTTTTTTTATTGGGCCTAACCCAGAATTTCATTTCTTATGACACAGTTAATGTATATGGTTTCTGGATGAACTGAGAAGACAATTGATTGTGTAATAACAATTTGCCAGTGCAGTCCTTTGAGACTTCTCAGTGCTATACACAAGTTCAATTGATTCAATTTAAAACTATCCATCTGCTGGAATCTAATCAGACAACGACTGTAACCTTTGACCTTGATTGATTGGCAGATTCGAATTAGAAAAGTTGTTTTAAATGGCGTTATGTGAATTGGATGTAATGTGGGTAGATCACATTTAAACAACTCCTTAATTTTATTTCAGATATATTTCACTAACAAGAAGGTATGTTAAGTGGATGCATACCTCATTTATACTTATTTATTTCTCATTATTTTACTATAAACAAACAATTTTGGAGGGGGGTCTCATTAAAACTAATTTTGTTACTTTGATTAGTAATCATGTAAAGTGGGCAGATCACATTTACACATTGTGTATTAATTTTTTTGCTATGGAAGTGGATAAATATGGTCATACCTCATTTTAACACATTTTTTATCAGTTTTTTTTTTATTTTACTAACAAGGCATACATCTTTATTCATAGCATACTTATTTTTTATCTCATTAACAAGATGTTGAGCGATCCATTTACTCAGTGTACCTTAACAATAATATATGAGGTATAATAGTTACGACAAGGAGAGCGCACATTTGTTTCCCATGGTACAAGTAGAGTTATAATATGTAACTATTCAATATGATAGTTTTATAGTTGAAAATGAAGTTAATCTTCATTTGACGAGAATTTGAACTGTTAATGAGTGTCTCATTGTTATGTTTTAATAGCTCTGTTGGGAGTGTGTTCGTATTAACGTTCAACCCAATACAACCATTTATTTCCCGTTCCATCACAAAGCTCCACCCTCTTGGGATTATAGAACGATAATGCAATCTACCATAAGATATTCTATTTTTAGACGGTAAATGCGATAGATTCTCAGCTGCATGTGGATCAATGTATATGTGGGTGTGAACATGAACTTACTGTTGCCTACATCATTTTCGGTTTTCTCAACATGAACGTTCCAAAAATTTCAGTGTAACATATGGTCTACTATTCCATTCAGAAGTTGGCCATAGATTTAAAACTGAAATGTGTACATCTACCTAGATATACAACTGCTACGTACATATTTTATTTTTTTACTGTATGCAATAGGTATATAATTTTCTCGGCAAACAAATCTGAAATGTGTGTGTTAATAATCTAAAATTTCATCATTAAAATTCATTACTTTGTCCCGAAATTTTGTTGCTTACAAAATTTTGAATGGTAAAATATGGAAAGAATATACTAAATTAGTAACATGTACTGTAGTTTAAGTGGGTTTACTTGTAGGGGCTTAGAGAAGTCTGGAAATTGATATTTTCTCATATGGTACAGTTCTTAGTGCTCAACACTGATGTACATGCATATCATATAGGCGTAGACTCTTTGGTGTTTGGAAAATTTATATTGTGTCTTGACTCACTGTTACTTGTCGCATAGCAACATATTTTGTACAGTATGATACATATGAATTGATAAAAAAATCTTAACTTAACAGAAAAATAATTTGGTACAAAATTGAGTATAGTAATACGGATATACTGTTGTGAAATTAATAGCCTAATCCTTCGGTCATGTTGGAGTAATGATGTCACAGAGACTTTGAGACTAGTCTTACAAAGCTCCAGTGCACTGCGCTATTGATTTTATGCTAATTGAGGATCGGGGTCCCCGGAAAGTGGCCCCAAATGTTTATTTGATGACCTAAAATTTTTTGATAGTCAGGAATAAATTATGTTTGCTTTAAATTTAGTTGTGTTCAAGACAATTTTTTAAGTGGATGACCCCGGGGTTTGAGGTAGTGGGAATGAATTCCGTCCACCCCTTCAAAGAGATTGCCATAGACCCACTATTCTGATTTTTGTTTCAAGATGAAGAATAGATAGAAGTAGCATCTTGTTGACAAACAAAATTAATGGCGTGTTGACATTGAACACTTATAGCGTATTGTCATTTGCAAGGTGTACCAAGGGAAATTAATTTAACAGTGATAATTGGGTCGGGTACTGACAGTATTATAGAAAGTCTGTTGTAGGCTTAAACATAAGAACATACAGCAGTGGAAAGCCTGGAAACAGATGGAAGGAGTAGACACTGCAGAGAGAGGTGCAGTGGCAGTGCCGACCAGACAGGTCAAGCCCCCATTGGACAGAGATTGTTGGGCAGTTGGACTAAAAAAAATATAAAAATAGGCCCATGCCAAGCCAACACATGCCTGTCACAGTCTGAGAATGTCATTTCTGGCCATCCAGAGGTTACTCTCCTTTAAAAAATCTCATTTGGGAGGGGGAACATCCTCTAAAACTCTTCCCCCAGCTTGGGCCTATGAGCTCAAGACACCTGTCGGACAGCTCGTGCCCCCGCCCCCCCCCCAGAAAATATACCCTAGAGCCGCCACTGGAGTGGTGGTTGGAGAAAGCACCACAACAGTTGGAAGACTAATATGGGGCTAAAATCTCATAATGACAGAATCTCATAATGACACATAAGGATTAAGATAATTTTCAGCATTATGTTCTTTTTGAAACGTTGAATTTGAATTACCTGTCATTATTTGGAGTACCAGTAACTATCTTTTTGATTTACATACAAATTACCATAATGACTGCAGTAGAATCTACATCCATAAAATCTCACTAAGCATAAATGGCTTATTATAGTTTTATTGACATATCTCAAATTTAATCACGTTTTTATCTTCCAACATTAGAGAAGCAACAATTTACATTTAAGATGTGGGATTCTCCGTATTAACCTAGAAATCTATGATTAAACTCAAGCCTTCCATTTTATGGCCAGTCAGTATTAGTAGACCCCAGTGATGGCTCCCAGAATTTTTCAACAGAGGTCAAACTGGGGGACAATTTACCTTTTAACCCCCTCCCACTATCTGTAGTACAACTCAAGCATAACAGCAATGCTTGAGTGAGGATAGAAAATATCTTTGAAAACACATGGCTCTCGGAGGTTCTTGGTTTATATGCCTTGTGAGTTTTTCTGAGCAATTATTGAAGTGTTAATCAGTGGATAATAAAATTGTACATATTATACACTAGGTGTCTATCTGTTGTTACGGAGACATATACAGTACCTTAAAAAAATTAGGGTATAAGTTTTTGGCTTTATCGGCTGAATTTTTATTATGATTGATTATTATTTACAGGATTTACATGTTGGTAGCTATTATAAACTGATTTTTTTTAACTGAAGAAACCAGGTCACAAATACTTTGATTGATCTGTTGTTGCATGTTTAAAATGACATTTTCAGTTTAATTGATGTCTTGGTATTGGTCCATTTAACACATGCTGAAATAACCCAAGTAGTGCAGATAGATGATTTAAGAATGTAAACGGAAATTCCAAAGATAAGCATGCATGCAGTAAATTTTAGATGCCTGAAAAAAAAAATTTAATTCCAAAGATACTACATGCCTTTCTTATGTAGGCCTGTACTCTGATTGTGTGTGGAGGTTGTTAACATCATGAGATAACTTGAAATGCAGTAGATGAATGTAAAGCAAGCAAGAAAATTTTGAAAGCTTAAAAAGGTGAATGATAACACAAGATAAAACAGACTAGAATACATAAGAGTATATAATAATAGTAAATGATAAATAAAAATAATAATAATAATAATAATAATAATAATGATAAAAATAATAAAGCAACCATTACTAAAGCCCAAAAATCATCTATTGCTGTATAATTTAAAATGATAATATACAACATTTATTCGTACGAGACACATCTGTTTGATTAACAGATCTTATGAGTTTTATCTATGGATTGAGGCTGTTCTGAGATAAGTCATAATTTAAATTGCCAATTACTGGAACATTTATTTAAAGGAGTATTGTAGAAAGTATGTCATTACATAGGAAAGTCCTATTTTTCTGTTACTGTACATGTAAAGATACACAATATTAGTATTAATGTTATATTGCTTTTTTACATCAGAGCTATTATCTGTAATGGAATGTGGTGGAAATCATAAGTTTTGTACTACCTCACCTCATCTGGAACTGGTGGACCTGTAGCCATAACATAACCATTGAAGTAGTTACAAAAAGTTGTTTTTACCAACTACAAATCAAGATTATGATTGAGAGACTAATAGATTAAATGTAATTTCATTATTATAGTATTACTGCAGTTTGTTGTGTCTTTTGTATACATTAAATGTGTTGTGTGTTCCATTCCATAAATTAATCTATATTTATATACTTTTTAACTGTGTAATTAAGCAAGTGAAATTGGTTATATTTGTACCTATATTTCTTAAATTATACTGTGAAAGCAGTCTTTGTATATGTAGTATATGACACAAACAAATTGAATTTGAATCTGAATTTGGACTAATGGGAAAAATAGCATTCAAGAGGATCAATTTAAATGAGTCCATAAGACAGGTTACAGTCGTTATCTGCGTAGCCCATATTTATCCTCATATTTCTAATAGTTAACAGGTTAAAATGACACTTGTTTACAGTCATTATCTCACTATTTCAAGTGATTTAAATCCACTGGAACAGAAAATAAGCATAGCTTTTAAAAATATACATTTCTCCTGAACATATTAATTTAAATTTTAGAATCCCTCTGTGATTTTGAAAATATAAAGTGATGGATTTAATATCTAAACAGATTGACTAACTTAAAAACCTAAAATGTTTTTTTAAAAAGACATTTTCATAAATATGTACATACTTAATGAAGTGCATAATATAAATTTTAAACTTCAGTATAGAAATTTGCAAGATTATGCAACCTTTATCGGGAGTGTTGCTGTTATGTGTGTTTTTTCTGATTGCTCCATTTAAGAAACTCGGAATCGCACTATAATAAATTGATGATGCGTGCAATGGAAAACTGAAAGACCCTGAAGCTCGGTAATTTTAAATATGAAATTTTGATTTATATTACACTTCCATTCGTAAATATATTAAATTAGTACTTCCGTCATATGTGAAGATGAAAGGAAATATGCCTTTTCAGTAAATAACATCCCCTTCATCATTCCATAAAGTGAATATCTTCCCCTTCCCTGCTATTATTCCATGCACCTTGTAGCTGTTCACCCAGTGAAATCAATTTCACTGAAAGCATTCTGAGTACTTTGATAATAAAATTGGTCCTTATTTGCGGTGCATTAACTTAGCTGGTTGCTTACTGTTCCTTGTGTCGTTTCTCTGTGCCTATGTTCAAATCTTGCAATATTCTTTCAACAACTCCACTCCCTATTAGCTTTATACATGAAGTTGTGCATGATTTCTCTTAGTCTGGTATCTCCTTAAATATGTATCAATATCCGCAATCGATATCATTCATTTATTCATTTATTCATTTCATCTCTTCAATATTGAGTTCAGTAGTTCATTGATGTGATATATTATCATCCTGTGTTATGTTTGCGATGTAGACGATTTGTTTTGTTCTAGACTTGGAATAGAGTCCTCTGTTGGGCTTTCGCATGCTACTCCAGATTTACTAACTTCACTGCTCTCTGCAATGAATTTAAATTAAATATCAATAATATTACTTACAGTATATATCGATTTCAAAAATTTGTAATGTAAACCCATAAAAAATTACTTGTTTTGCCAATATAATTTCTGTGAACATTATCCTGGTTGTAGCACATTAATAGGTTGTTGTTTTAACCTTTGACCTCTAGATGGCAGCAGAAAAAGTGTGTTTGCATCTGAGTGGTTGTTAGAAAGACCTTTTCCTACTATCGGTGAACATCCCAACCAACATCCGCTTTTGGGGCCAACATATTTCTCTGTCAACCTACAGTGTGTTACATTCTGAATGATACTCACTGAACTGCGAATAAAATTTATTGATAAAAAAATTACTATAAACTGTAATAAGTTTGCCATTACAAATTTTTGAAATCAACATTGTCATCAAAACCAAAGAGATAAACATACAGTATCAACACAGTTATTTGTTATTCACTCAGTTTCACCATGGAGGAAAGAAAATTAGATTTTCTTTCCTCCATGGTTTCACTGTATCCTGCAATTATGTGTGAATATAATTAATTACAGTGATAAAAAAAAAAATCAGAATTTATTATTAGGTATTTTATTTTGTAATTCTAAAGAGAGAAAATGTATTATAGAATGCCATGTGCTAAAATAATGCATTGCTGAAAGTTTCTGTGTCATTTCAATTTAGTATTTCTGTATACTAAATTTAGAGTTCTTTGAAGATCTATCTTTGAATCATATTTTTTTTTGCACAAACGGATTGTTTGAAGAACTCTTTACTTGTTAGAATTTGTAATATCTGGAGTGATCTACTCATTGAAATCAGCAATAAGTTTGTTATAAATGTTTTTAATCTTACGGAGAAATTGAAGCTTTATTTAGATACTTCTCTTGAAGTGTTTTAATTTTGTTCAAAATTTATTTTTTTATACGTTGTTTGGTAATGTGTGCAAAGCACATTTAGAGAGCATCTATTAAAGCTTTGGCTTTTTATGTAATCCATCAGGCATTTGCCTGGCTTGGTGAAAGTTTTAGGGATTTTATATTTACTCTAAAGTGTTTGTATGCATTTTATTTATTTTTTAGTAGCTTGTTTGCCTGAGAAATGTCTAATAAAATAAATAAAATAAAATATCTTAAAACTGATTGACAGTAAAATGGTTTTGTTTGAATAATCTGAAAGATTCACTGTTGCGGTTATAGTGCAGTTCTTTGTCATGCCTCCTTCATTTCCATGTTTAAAATGAAATTTTGGATTTTGTTTCATAATTTGCTGTCCACTGGTTCTGGATAAATTGCAACTTGAACCCCACCTCATTTTATTTGAAATATAATATTTTAACCTTCTCAAAACTGATAGCTAACGTTTGATTGTAATAAATTTTGCAGGTAAGCTGAAGAATAGTGTACGCCATGTTTTGATATAAATTTCAAGTGTGCAGGTGAATTCCTAACTGACTGTAGTTGATGGCTAATCTTAAAGGTTATCATTTTTTTTTGTTAGAAATAATATTAAGATATTTTGCTAGTTTATTGAGATACTTCATCAAGTGGATTGAGTAGTTTGTAATTGCATGATTCTTTCTCCATGGTCATTTAGAGACAAAAGGTGGATAAGTTACAGGAAATTGTTTCAATATGATGATAACTTTAGCAATGAGGATTGAAAATAATTAGAATGGTGATGGAATTTGCTATGGATACTGCTTTCATTTTACTTGAATTATTGCACTGTAGCCAGTGAGATACATCGCAACTTTAGGAAAATATGCCAAGCTGAGACTATATATACATTAACCCCATTATGTAGGGATTCAGTAATTTGATCTTTACTAGGAATCAACTAAGTTAAGTAGCTGATTTTATAAAAAAAATAAATAAATAAATACAAAAGTAATTAAAACTTAGGTTGAAAAAAAAGATAAATGATAAATTTTAAAAAAGATTAACAAATTTAATAACGGTAAATAGAAAAAGAAAAAAAAAATTTAATAATAATAATAATAATAGTTTTAATAATTCTAAGTTAAAAAGTGTTATCTGCTTGTAACAGCATTAACTTGTTCATGAAATAAGGTGATTAATAATAATGAATATATATGATGAATGTTATTTTACATATTATATTTTCAAGGCATGTGTTTTAGGGCCTATCCATTTACACCTCAGTTGTTGGGAATACACCGCAGTTGTTGGGAATACTCCGCACTGGAGAAAATTCCATGTTGATGTAACAGCAATAGTAATCAACATGTTGGTACGGTATCCACCTACCAGGCCCCAGGCATATTATTAACAACAATGGAAGATTATAAAATTTCTGTCATTCATATCCCATATGATATTAGACATATGTACTGTACGTTTCATATGAATTCAAATAAAGACGACAATATCAAAATTTATGCTAAAGAGTGATGAAATTTTATATCAAATTAATGGTTACTCTCGCAAAATATTGGATTATGATAACCCAATTACTGTAGCTGGTTTCTGATTTAATGCTAAGGAAATCTGGTCTGATCCAATGAAATCAAAGTGTTCACAGTGGCCAGTCATTATTTGACTGCCAAAATGGCAATTTTGCTAATAAAGTTTTGCTGCAAAAAAATGATATTTTATTAAGAGTACCAATACCTACGAGTATTACAAAAAAGAGAATCTAAATGTTATATTTTTTGTACGCTTGTTATTCTGATACTTCTGCTGTCCATATTTAGCTGTCTGCAGAGTCTCTTCATTAGAAAGGTGAGACCGGGACAATTCCCAACCCTACCCTTCCTCAACCTGGCCCCCCATTGGCAACCCTGGAATTTTATTGTGCTTACCAACAGATAACTGATCAAGTTTCTCCACCAGTTCTGAGACTGGCACCTCTTTTGAAACATGTAAAATATCAGGCAAAGCATTCCTCCTCCCAGATCTGCCAGTTGCGGCAAACTCCACAATTTTTGGTGCTACCTCCGTCATAGCTGTTTTATCTGCAAGAACAGTATAGGTAATCAAGGTTACATTTGGGATGAGTGTATTTTAATATTAACTTCCGACTGCAAATTAAATTTCATTTTATTCAGTTATAAAAAACAAAAAAAACTGTCAGCAACACAAGGCTGAAATGACTGGATTTACAATGAACAATATAGTGAAACAAAATTTACAAACACATAGAGTAAGACCAATTAACCAACATTTTAAATATTATTCCTATACTCATTGCATAATATATCCTTAAATTTCTGGAAGCAAATTTAAATATTTTTGAGTAAAAATGTAAGTTATTTATCACTGAATTATTGAAAGTTGATTTATGTGGTTTTATTTTACATAAAATTCAAATTTTTATTTTATTTTTGAGGTTCTTTTTTTTGTTTTGGTGGTAGTATATCTTTTGAAAATCATTTGAAAGTCACAGAATTGATTACCAGCAAATTTAAGGCTCTATGCAAATATTTTAAGAATGGTATTATTTATGTTTGTGTTTTTGTCGAGGACAAATTTTTATTTTTGAATTGAAGGCTGATAACTTGCTTTAATATACACATTACACATTTAAACTATTAGCATTATATATTTCAATTACACTCTTTATAAATAATTCTGAATAAAAGAATTGTATCTATTTTTGCTTGCTTAAAAGCAAAGTGAGTGTATATGAATAATTTATCATACAATGCACAAGAGATCAAAATATACATTGGACAGTAGTCTCTGGTCATAAAATATTAAATTGTAATTTTTTTTGCTTCCAAAAAATGCTTTTAAAATGTCAATATGAAATTAATTTGCAGTATATTTTACCTGTCTCTTATACACATCTGAATAAACTTACAAATAAATTTCCAACAATTTATGGATAGGTTTAGTCAAAAAAAATGTCAGAATGTTTTTGAGGAGAACAGGAAAATCGAAAGTGGATCAAGAGAGAAGATGAATAGAAATATACGATATATGTGTGTGTGTGTGTGTATATTTGAAAAATCTTCTGTAAAAATAAATGAAGCTATGTATGTTCAACATAGATCATTTGGTTACACAAAATTATTAAGTCTCTGACTCTTTGAACATGAAATTTTAATATGAATATCTCAAATTCTCCTGCGTATTTTATTTGCGTTATAGACGACACGTCTATGACACTGATGAAGAACTCAAGAACGTTCAAATATTTGAATTAAAATTTAATGTTTCCAGAGTCAACGACTAACATTCATCCATTCAGTGTTACCACGACTACCATCCATTTTATAATTTAATTTGAAAGGTAAAAAATGGTATGAATCCCATTGAGGACAATACATTTTTCTTAAATAGTTGAATATTATCTTTATTATGAGTGGAGATGCTTCTGCATACCATAGCTACTGTCATATGATTTATCATTATTCATTGTTTATTACATAATACATTAAGAAAGAAACATGACTAAATGGCAAAATCCAAAGGGATTTTAATACTTCCGCCTTATAAGCTCAGTAGGTAAATTAAACCAAACTCTAATTGGAAGGTTAGGGTTAAAAGCCCAGTGGGGACAATATATTTCTCCATACTAGACTTACTATTACTGTATGTGATTTATATCATTATTCATGGCATTGAATAGTAGGTTGGGAAAAATGTATCCAAATTGGAAAATCCGAGGAAGTAATACCACTTGACCTTAGGTTGTAATGCATCCGAACAAGCAAGGTAATCGAGGATCTTGGTTTGCATGAATGTGATGAGGACAATACATTTTTTTGCATTTTTCTTTGTCACAAGCAGAGGTGTTTATCCATACAAAAAAGCTATGATGTAATTGACATCTGTGAATTTTTGTATATTGGCAAAGTAATATCTTAAAATATGTATGTGTTTTTAATTTGGTAGGCTTATGGAAGTAGATTGGATATATTGGATTAGATTGGAAGTAACTGTAAAATTAGATCATCGTAGAGATTTTTGCTGGAAATTTAGAGTAACCGAAAAGGATGTACATGCAGTTGGCTAGTATTATGTTTTATTGATTCTCCCATTTCAGACAAGTCCAATCCGAAAAGACAGATGGTTTAATTCTAAAAAAGAGGATATTTATTTTTAGAATGATTGATTTCTTTTTTAAATGGATGCAGTTTCATTTTATTTAATCATCTCTATTTATTCCATATACAGTACAGCACAACAAAAGAAACCACTACAAAACTAGTGGGATTGGCTTCCCAGAAGGAGATCTAAAATCTTTCAGTAAAGAGGGTCAATCATTGATTAACTTTTTACTAAAAACTTTTAAATTATGTGTAAATAAATTGGATTAGCAGATCAGCGACTCTTTACAGGTGTGTGACCAGCATAATAATATAATAATAATAATATTAAATAATAATGGATTTTTATAATGCTTACATTGTTCATGTTCTACTACTGTTATACTCTCATTACAACACCTGTTATATAAAAAGAAGTTCCTTTGAAATAACGCATTCTTGTAGGTAATCGATTTGTATCTTATTAATCGGAGATGATGCCGCCAGCCGATCTTGACCCACAAACAATAAAATTATTCATACTTACCTACTGTTGATGAAATGTGATGCAAACAGTGTAAATATAGGTGTGAGTAATTAAAGGGATATATTGTGGGTGTGGAACCCATGCAGTGGCAGTACATTTAGGGGCAGGTGGCTTAAGTCCCCCATATCCAGGCCAGCCTTCCCGTTGGCCTTAAAAAAGAAGAAACCTTGTCTTTCCTTTTCATAAAAATTTTGGACAAAATGTGTCCCATAAATTTTTCAAACTTCAAAAAAAGAAAATTTTGTTCAAATTTTAAGTCTGGGAGTGCCATTTCTGGCAATCTAGAGGTGTCATCATCATAAATTTTCTTACCTCAGCCCTGAACATGGTGGGCCTGAGGTGGTATACACCCTCAATTTCAAATTCCTGAATCTGCTGCTACTGATTACATTTCATTTTCTGCTATATTTATTGAGTGCTTTTCAAGGTTATCTCTTTTTTAGCCTTTTTCCATAATCTATATTGTGTTAGCCATGCACCATACTGGAGCCACAGGTTTATCATACTCGTGTATGCTGCATTTTATGAATTATCTGATAAATTGGCGCTTTTCAGGCCACAACATTACATTAATATACCGTAGACGGTAAGACTGCCTGAATATAACTATCAATGGCATTACTACTCATTTTAACATCTCCTTTTCTGCTTTTGGGGCTTTTGATATTGTTATATTCATGTACTTTTTTTTTCACTTTACTAGTATGAATATTTCTGTTATTGAAGTACCTCAAGGTTGTTAAAATTAGGCGCATGGTATATACATATATGAAATGCAACACATAAAAAGATACCGATATCATATCTGGTCATCATAGAAAACTTGACATTTAAACTTTGTAACCATATGTAGAACTTTGCTCTTTTGAGCACTTGTTAATTTTTAATAAGAATGGATCAACATGCTTAAGTTTGATTATAATTGAATCCAAATCAATATGAATTTGTTATGACAATTTATTTATCATCTGTTTTAATTTATGGCAAAGTGGTGAATTCCAAAGTTGTTTACAGAGTGTCTGCAAATTGGCAAATGTATCTTAAATGGATCGATGATTCATTAATCAGTCATTAACTGTCATTAAGGATTAGATTCCCATTCATTGGTTACTATACTATGAAAAAAAAATTTTTTACTAAATTTAACAAGATGAAAACATGTTGAGTTACAAAATATTTTGTATTTCATCATAAAAAGGATTAAAATATTTAAAAACAGATACAAAATTGAAACATCAAAAATGTAAAAATTGAAAAATCGAAATAACAATAAAATATTACAATAGTGTAACCAATAATTAAACACCAGAAATTTAAGCAACTGAGTAGAAAATTAATACGAAATACAGTTAAAAAATTTAAACACTTAAAAAAAATTTTAAAAAATCGAAAAATCAGAATAAAAAAAAAAAAAAAAAAAAAGAAAATCCAATAATTTGAGCAACTGAGTGTCATACTTGCTGTTGATTAATAAGTTTGATGTGATATGGAATTGGGTTCCTTTCATTGACATTATAGATATTTCCACAAAAATTGATGACCAACTTATGTAAGAGTATAACCGGTGTTGCTTATGCATCTATTATTTGTCAAATCAATGTCAACAAAGACCTAGTAGGAGGGTGTTAATATTTGGACAGGTCAAGCCCCACCATCTGCTGAGATTCAGACAAAAACCTCACAAAAACAATTAGTTTTTAGACAACACCATGCTCCCCCTCCCCCATGGCAGCAAATTAGTTCCACTATAAAGTGGTTAAAAAATACTAAAAATGACCATTATGATTTTATTGGAAATGGGATAGCAGTAAATTAGTTCCACTACGTGGTTAAAATACTAAAAATGACTATTAAGGTGTTATTGCAATAGGGATTTAGTACATTCTTAATTTTCACACACCCCAGACCGAAACCAGCCTACACCATTGAATACATTCTACATTGTCTCTAAAGAGCTTACAAATACAGCCTCTGCTAAAAATGTTCAGATGCTCTGTCAAACAGTTTCCCCCTGAATCTGAATAGCCACCACTATTCATTCATACAATGCATGTCCTTAAACAGTTAGAATTATTGCAAAAGAGTTTTAACATCTAATATATAGTACTGTATTTAAAGACTGATAAAAATGAAGGTTGGTATTCATCAGTACTCCTCAGTATTCATTGGAGCATGTGCGAATAAAAGATATTTGAGTCAGCTGACCTACGTTTTCTGTAATCGAAATGCTAATAATAATGCTAATGATATCAATAGCTTTGTATGTGATATTAATGTATATAAGCTCATGTAATTTTTGATATAGTTAGAAATTTGAAATAGAAGATTAGAATAGATGGAGTAGTTGTTGCAGCTTGGGTGTATGAGGCTCTCTGTTATAAGGTTAGGTGTTGTGAATTCTTGAATAACTCATTCGTTTCAACCAAGGAGTGAACATAAGGACCTAATGAATTTTTTATGTTGAATACATTTGGTCTTTGCAGGACTTTGAAGACATGGATAGTTAAAGAAGATTGCTATATGTCATACCAAATGACTGGCGGATTGGTCATATTCTAAGAATTGTTGATTATACTGCAGTGCGAGGGCAGGGCACTAGACATGGGTTTCAGAACACAAACAGGATGCCAGTCATGAGAGTTACAAATGCTTGTAATGAAATCTGTAACAAAGCTAAGCCAAATACTAAAGACAGAGACCTTGCAATTTTGAAGAGATTGTTTGTAAAATAAGATTTTTCAAAATTTGAAATACACAAACCACGTTTACATAATAGGACAGTATAGGCCATGATACTGCTATTCATATACAGTAATCTATATATGAATAGCACCAAATAAGATAATGTTCTATACTTCCTCTAAAGCCACACAATGTAAAATCTAGCTGATTGATCGACCGGCATGATCAACAAATTGCACGCCCCTTAAAAAATTACTTACTCTCCCCCCACCCCAGTTATCCCCAAAATCGCGTGCAAGTAGTTAAAAATCACCTACAGTATATCACCTTATTTTGTAAGTTAACTGACCATTGAGCCCCTTACTTCACCTTCGTGCCCCCATCAGCACCTCCACTTCAAGGCTCCTAGATACGCCCCTGGACATTCCATGTTTCAAGTTGTGTCTGATGTTTAGGCCCAAATAGACTCTCTTTCACGCTGCTAACTTCCAGGGAGGGCTTTCATTACCAACAGCCATACTGTCAATTACTTAACCTGATTCCACTGTGGGCTGGGTTATCTCAATATTTTTATATTTGTGGTTTCTGTAACAATGTTTTGAACTGAACAGGTTGTTGGCCCACCACAGTAGGTTTATTTTTTTGGTTTTCCACCCCTTGGTCAGAGCCTTGTAAGCCTATCACTGCAAGATGATAGTTCCCAGGGTGCACCACGGGGAGGTGAGGTTGGCTTGAGTATTCTACGTACACCAGCAGGCTATATTTAGCCTATACATTGACACAAATAAGAAAAAATAGCTGAACAAAGGGAGGATGAGCCCCCCTAGGGTCAACGGCCAACCATTCTTAGGATTACATGTGTTTAAGGATATATTAAGTATGACTTGCTTAGTCCGTTTTTGTTTTCATGTTTGTTAAGCACATAGAGGTCCCAACAGCAGGCGACCACAATGAATAGGCATGCACAAGAATACATATACCAGAATTATAGTACATAATACAAAATCATTTTTAAATTCCGTATAGCATCATGTGATTTGTATTCACCAGTCCATAGTACTAGTAGTGATGGCCTTACTGTTTGTGTTTACAAAAAATAGGATTAGACTTTTATATTTTGTTCAAATTTTTTTGTTAACTGCATAAATCAGAACAGGATCCAACACTTTTACGGTTATGAATCTGTTGAAATAGCGCGGTATAGATGCTTAGATTACAGATAAAACAGTAGCAGAATATCATAGAGGTATTTGTCTCCATCTATTGTATTTCTTCCCCTAACATATTCAATATACAGTAGGCTTATTGTACTTGTGCTGTACGTTTTAACATTTATTATTTGAATGAATTGTTTGCAGTAGTGTTTATCAGTAACTGCTTCACCAGAGGAGCAAAATTGACGGCAGCCTTTTTTCCAATTATGCCACTGCACATTATCGTATCTATTACTGCATATGTTTTGCATTATTATAATAATGCATTTTTGTAGGAAAGACTTAAATTATAGTATTGTAATGCATGAAAATTCCTAATTAAAAGTTTCAGTTGGAAACCAAAATAGAACATGAAGAAACATGACTTCCTAAATGGTTTACAATTTCAACAATTATAGAAACTCCATTTAACAGATTTGACATTATAGCCGTCTGCGAACCAAAACATTGGCGACCATAAACCACCAATTGCTTTGAATGGAAAGGTCACTAGAAATTAATTTGTTTAAAATATGAGTAAACGGATATTACGTCCCAATATACAAAATCCCAATGATTTATACAGTAATTTACAACCAGTAATTTAGCTGAATGTAAATTACACTTAAGAACAGACCATGATGATACATATGACTCAGGGTTGCTGAAAAGATGGGGCTAGGGAGGGTTGCTCCTTACATAGCAGACATCTTGTTTGCCACTATACTATGCATGTGTATTTTTTGGGGGTAGGAAGGGGAACAAGGTATAGTACTAGGGAAAGACCTTGAACTACGACCGAGGGCCCTACAAAAGCATCATCTAGAATTGTCGTCTGTCTTGTTATCCTTGGCCAAGGCATTTTAATATCTTTTAATACCCGGAGTATCAATAAGTTGCATGAAATTTTTTGTCTTAATTTGAACATGTACTACGAGATTTCAGACTCAAAAATCAATGCTTGAGGAAATTTTGATAAAGTAGAGTATTGCCCAATTTCTATATCAAACAAACTAACATTCTCAGCTAAAATATTGTCTAGTTTAACAAACCAAAATCACATTATGTAACCAATCATTCACCCCATGTGTGATTTTTATTTTTGAGAGAGAAATTGTAAACAATCATAAAATATACACCAGTTTGTCTGTATTTGGCAAATCCATTTGAGATGAAATATAAATTAGGTCTCTTGATTGACGTCATGTAACTTTTCATTTTTAATCATGTATTTTGTTACTGAACTCCATCTGTTCTACTCCGTGATCTATTTATAGCTTGGCTGCATGATGTACTTAAATTTCTATAACTTCACTCTTAAATCCTTACGTCATGAATACACATAATCTCTTTATCTGAGTGGTTTAATAAGTTCAAGTAACAGTCGTCAATAGATGATGTTAAAAGTAGGTAGGTTATTAGGCAAGATTAGGAAGTGTCCTCCTCTCCTAACATAGAAAAATATAGTGTTACCATAAAAGGGTATAACCAGTGATATGTTGTAAAGAGAAATTAATCACTGCAGTATGTGAAGTATAAACTTCAATTGATGTTTAACTCTATTAATGTCTTGATATATATGGCACTCCTTTACTGTCATATAATATATTAGTAGTTCTTTTCACTAGATCTGGATGAAAATAAACTCTCCCTAGCAGGAATTTGCCTGCTAATACGTGGCAGTCGCGCAAGTTTATTTTGTCTGCCGGTACTTCAAGTGACAATTCTATGTCATCAGCTAATGATTATAGAGGTAGTCGCATAAGCTTATGGTTTTTTGTTAATTTTGCAACTGGCAGTCACAAATTGTCAGTGTGGGGTAAGGGTTGCTATTAGTTAAAGTGGCAGTCATACAAGCTTACATGGCTTTTACTTAGAGTGGCAGTCGCAAAAGTTTAAGTTGTTTCCTTATGATTAAAGTGGCAGTGGCACAAATGCATTAAATACCAAAAACTAAAAGATGTTTTCAATTGTACATCAGTTGCTTATTACTACAAGAAGAATGAATAATATTTCTGTAATTGGAAAATACATTTTATTCAATATGTTTTCGTTTTTATATTTAATTTATTCATGACATGTAATTGTTATTGTAACGTAAATGTTGTTATTGATTTTAAATGACTGTGCAATAGTAATTTTAACATATATTTTTTCTTTTGTTCTAATGTATTATGATACAGTAATATTATCATAATGTGATTCAGCATTTTGATGACAATGTTGTTGAATAAATTACCAATATTACATCTAACTAATTACATATTTGGAATTTACATTATAGTGTCTCTCACTGCTATATATAACATCCAAATCCATTGGGATATTTGGTATTGTAACAATTTGCATTACAGTGTATTATTATTACTATTGTCATAATCATTATTACCATAGTATACTGTATATACCATGCTTTAAATAAACTTATCAGAAATTTGCAAACTTGTGACTGACAGTCGGCGATTAACATTAAAGTGCAAAGATGCTGACGAACAACAAAAGAAACTTCATAGTAGGGTAGTAGATATTTATATTGTCATTAGACCTATCATTCTAATAATAACAATAATAATAATAATAATAATAATAATAATAATAATAGCAATAATGTTAGATTTTTCAATAATTGTTATTATCATTAAACCTATTATTCTTATATGGTTATTTGTTGTATATCGTTGTTGTTATTGCCATTGTTAACACGTTATCAGTATTTCTAACATACTGTATAATAATGATAAAAACTCTACTCCTATTTAGCGTATTCGGTAAAAAGCCTCCATACATTTTACAAAAAAAAATATATCATTATCTTATTACTATGAACTTATAGTAACATGATCCCTTGTAAGAAATGTATAAAATTTATTATTTATATACAGGATCTACTTGCCACTTGACAAGTTAATGTACTTGGAGTAGAAAAAAAGGCATAACACATGCGGTCTGTAGCATTTAACTGATTAACATAGCAACAGTAACTAATAAACGAACAAGTATCTTTCATTATTAGGGAATTTCAATCATAAAACCTATTTTTCTAATTACACTTCTATATATAGATATTGGTTACACTCTAGCAATCAAAGGGTTCTGGGAATACAAGATATTGTTGAAAATTTACTTAGTACTAAACATAAAAGATTAAAAATGTGCATGTAATATTCTCAACTTTTTCGGTCTTTTTTTTTTTATTCGGAATTTCAAAGCAAAAAAGAAAATGGTCATAAAATAGGATCTTCAGATACAGGAAAATAAGGTTTTATGGTGTTTTACAGTTGTTTTGTAAAATGTTAGACATGCTTAGGGCTAGATCACATACTGTACATGTAAATATGATGGTGGAGATGGTAAGAATTTTGAGCTTCTCTTCTGATTGCTTGTGGAACATGTTGGTGGCCCCTGGTCCCCAGTGGTGTTTGCTAATTGCTTAAATCTCACAAGGTATAAAAATAGAAAATTACTATCACAACCTGATTCTGATCACGCCCATCCCTTGCCCTACCCCCACCCATTGCTCTCAGTGTTGGCAACTATGCTTTCTTAAATGAACCATTTTACAATCAACCTTCAAAATAAACAGACATAAAATTGCTCTTTAATTCTGCAAATGTATACACCGAGACAAAATGTGGATTACAATGAGGAATCTTAAGCTCAACAGTTAAGAGTGCTTCTCTCTAACTGATTAGTTCTAAAAATAGCCACACTTCTGCCTCACTTGAAAAAAAATTGATGAAAGAGGCCTTGATACCTGAAATGAATGCATTCAGCAATGTAAATTGATCATGCAAGAATCACCAGCTAAGATATTTCAGCAATCACCTTTTAAGTTTTCTTTCATTCAATCTTGGTTTTGTAACCTCATGAAATATGTGTTAATGAAATTACAACAGAGCGCCTGAGTACAGGAGATAAAGTCGCCTGAGTTTGACATGAGTCTTGGGGAAAAAAAAGACATGTTAATGTATATTCAGCCATTTGCTTAATGTACTATAAGTTGGATTAAGTGACATTGAACATTAAGTATGCTATAATGATTAATTCCCATGGATCTAATTGATAACTATCATTATTAGCTGCTTTGCAGGTGAACACAAGTTGAAGCTTGTATTATAATTATTTCATTTCAAGGGTCTTATTCTGTGTTTATTTTCTTGGCTGCCAATTGGCAACCAATATCTTTTAGAGGCAGTGACTCTAGCCATATCATGTACAGTATCTGATTTAATTTGGTTGGTTTGTTGTTGATGTATAACAAATCCATATATATAATGTCCTAATTTTAAAAAATAAGATAATAAATTATCCAATTATAGAATTGGAAATACTCATTCATATGCTATATGTTATATTAAAACAATAGAGGAACTGTGAGAATGAAAACACAGTGAAAATTGAATATGATTTGACCCTCGATTCTTAAATATTTTGGGTTGTCATATTTTGGCAACACAAACTTTTTCACCTTATTGCTTTACATTATTTGGTGAACATTTTTGTTTTTGGCATCTCAAACATTTGTCACTATATAAAATAAAGCATTTATATAATATACAGGTAAGTTTTATTTATTTAAGCTCTCTTTATCCAGGGAATATCCATTCAGTGACAGCACTGCTTTTCAAGGAAGCCCTGGTGCATACAGTGACTATATCCAAAAAACAAAAAAGAAAAAATAATTTTTACAATCATGAAATTCAAAAGTAACTAAAAGTAAATCAAAAACAACAAGATAGCCTAAAACTGAAAAGAAAGCAGACAAATGAAAACTACCAAACCAAAATAAAAAAGGTACAGTCTTACTAAATACAGATAAAGGCCTCTTTTTTACACATATTAATAGAAAGAGCATCAAAATTGTTACGATAACAGAGCAGCTCCAAAGATGAGCTGCTCTGTTATGAAAAGTACGCTCACCACAGTTTGAATTTGCATGTGGAACAACTAGAGTATTTGATATTTGATTCCCAGTAGGGTAAGAATGAACAGAGATGGTGAAGGTGAATTTGGAAGACAGATATTCAGGGACATTACCATTTAAACATTTAAACACAGTAAGTAAAGTCTGGTTTGTCCATCGATCATTCAATTTAGGCCAATGAAGAGTAATCATCATATCATCCACTGAAGTTCTAATATTGGCTGATAATAAAATTCATTTAAATATTGATCATTATTGCACTTTGAAAACAAATTTCATATCAAATATTGTGTCTTTAATAGTGATATGGTATCATAATGACGATATATCTGGAGTGTAATAAAGTCAGCTTTGCATCATTACTGTACAAAAGCTCAACGTAGGTGTCCAAGCTTTCTTAATTATTTTCATATTACAATGCATTATTGAACGCACGGCAGTATTTGATCTGGTAATTTACACCAAATGTCTAAAAATAGAACTCAAATACTTAATGTTAGGCATTTGGATATCGACATGTTATGAGATCAAATAATAACAAAAAAAACAAAAACAAACATAAGTTCACTTGCCGTAGGGACAGTATCACCCTAGATACGCCATTGTTACGTCAGCTGGCTATGGGTTTCACCACCCACAGCAAAAATACTATATAAGGTGTTAAGAAAGCATGTTGTTCAACCAAATACAGTATCTCTGGCTTCATTCAAACCCTGATATACTATTTACATAACTCAAAACATGACAAGTTGTTCACACAATCCCTGTGCTTGAAAAAGTGTACTCATTTTTTTTTTTTTTTGCATTGGCGGATTCAAGGGGTGGGGGGGGCCCCTACATTTTTCGAAGTTGTAAAAAAATTGGAGAAAAAAAAAAAATTACATTCCAATTTCAAGTCTGAGCGTGCCATTTCCCCTTCCATCTAGAGGTGACATAATCGTAATTTAGACAGGATTACATACCAGGAAAATTCATTATAGCAGTACTCTTCAAAGATTCTACAATTTTCTTTTTCGGTACAGCTACTGTGCCATTCATTTATGTTTTATTTATTGTTTCCATGTATCCATTACTACTGCTAATAATAATAATAATGGTCTTTACTATAAAAGTGCGTATAGTTGGAACCTCTGACATTGACAAACTAAAAAAAAAATTACTGCCGTACTGTAGAAGCACCAGTAGACTTCAGTGGGAAATTTACCCTGTTTTGCAGGCATAGACCCCTGTCATACTAAAAATGGTGTAAAAGCGCATCTTTTACCATGTTAAACCACAAAATCTCCATAGGGTTTACTCAAGGGAGGCACTATGCAGTCTCTGGCTGGCCTTAGGCACCATCATGCTCAGCAAATTTTGGAGCCACCATTGCTGCAGCAGTCTCAAAAGAGCAACAAAAAAAGTTTTGGCAGGTGGGACACCTCCCTTATCACGAACAAGATGTTACGGTGCTGCATTCTATATTAGGGAGCTTTCGATTGCACGATGACAGTATAACGTACAATGTAATGACATCACTAAAAGTCACCTGCGCATGCGAGAACATTTAGTTCTCTTCGTCACATAGATTCTAGGACGCAATTTGGCCAAATCTACGTATGCAGAGAACATAGGACGCTAGGTAGGATGGTCACACATGAACAATTTTGCTCTAGCATAGCGTCGTCGCGCAAAAGCGAAAGTTCCTTATTGCTTCCCCAGTACTTTCGAACAACTTACCATTGAACATATATCATGCTTCATCAATCAGTCAATTTAAATCTAAACTGAAAGCTCATCAGTTTCATTTACATTACTCTCAGAATTACACAGTTTATTAACCACCTTTACTTTCATCATCTCTTTAGTGAATTGAGATATTTCTGATATTTATGTGCTATATAAAAACGGAATTATTACTATAATTATTCTTATAGCTCATATAAACAAACGAAGATGTTGATACTATAAGTGGGCAAATTTAATTTTGAAAATTGAGAATACAGGTAAATACAAAGAAAATAAGGCACATTAGGAATCAAACAACACAAAATAATATTTTGGATTGTTGATTTCTATGCCACAACCTTAGCTCCATTCAGGCCACACGTTTTTTGTGTATAAGATCTGAGACAAATATATTAATCCTTGTTCTATGGACATTGCTTTGTGACACAATGTAAATATGTAGGCAGCTAACAGTAGACTAGACAAGGTGCAAATACCCCTTTGATTCTATTTATCTTTTAGTATTCTATTATAATGGACATTTGCAAATTGTACAAATACAGCCCTTGAGAGGCACAAAAGAATGACCAAAAGTATGTGAGTAGCTAGGAAGAACTTGAAGGAAGATCCCACAATTAATAAAAATGAAGACACATCAAATACCACAAAGTCAAGTCAAGGAAATTTACCATCTCTTGCTAGAAAACCCTTTGTTTTTACAGCCTGATGGTGATAATCAAAACTATTATTTAAAACTGGGCATAATTTTGTATAAAAGCAGTACATAATTGTTTTTGCAAGCACACTGGAAACCTAAATTTTAGAATTTAATTTTTTTTTTTTTAATTAGCTATGGTAATAACATTAAGAACTTTTTAATACTAACACATTTATATATTACTACTGTATATATACATTTTTGTATTGAGAAACAACTTCACATTGTGCTATTATCCAGTATAACATCCATAGATAATGATAATCCCATCTTCCCTCCTTCCTCCAGCTCTCAAAGTGCCCTTTGGACTGATGTTTTTCCTCTTACAAGCTGTAACGACAGATTATGTATGTACAAGAATCGCTTACCTGAAGGTATAGCATTGAATGTGTAATCTATCATATTCAACAATTGCTGTAAATTCAATCAGTTAAAAATTTTACAAAGCAATAACTTTCTAAAGCCTTGTCCAAATTATCAAATTTTATGTGACACATAAATGTATACCCATATTTAGGTATATTAATGATATAATGCCCATATTTGGGCATATCATACACATTTTTCACATAAAATTTGATTGTGGGCTTAAAGCCCTTTCGAGACTATCAAATTGTATCTAACAAAAACATGTGACATACCTAAATATGGTCATGATGACATCACATTGTCCATGTATAGGCACATCATGACTATATATGGGCATACATCAGTTTTTTGTTAAAGAAAATTTTTATAATCTGGACAGAGCTTTAAGCCCATTATTGGCAAAATTTCACTAAAAAAAGAATTTTTTTGAAAAAATGCATATGCATTACTTTAATTATTATAAACCATGGAAAAATATTGGCATTAATTTTAGTATTTACGCAAAAGGATAAAAAAAAAAATGAAAATTAGGGACTATTTCTCATAGGAGATTACCATTTTCTCAAACGACTTTTTCGTTACTAGGCAAATTCAGAGGTTGTAGATCGCATCCGCTGTGATTGCTCATGCTTTTGTGTATACTTTATACAGTCAATAAAGTGCGCCCTCTCTAATGAGATTAGTTTTGTACTTTGCATCTTGCATACTGGGGTCGATTGAGTAGGCCTGAGATATGTTTGTTTAATTTTCAAAACCTCGGTCAAAATCATTTTTTTAACAAATGTGAAATAAATTCAATAAATATTTTCACAAGCATCAACAGAAAGTATTACGTCGGCCGTTTTTATGTCCAATAACAGAACCTAACAGAGGTAAGGCTAAGCCTAGCCTAGCATTGTTGATGGGCTAATGTTTCCGGTGCCTACTATATTTCTTTGGAGACCTATCTCATAATCAAACATAAAAAATTCATCCACGTTTATTTTTTGTGTTCCACACAAAAAAAATAAAAAAATAAAATTTCAGTCTTATTTTATATTTTTTTCATGTTCAGGAAGGTCTAAATCCAGTTAAACTAGCAATTTCGTATTATATTTATAGGTCTTTATAACATATATAAAAATCTGATTTTTTTTTTAACAACTAAAATTTTGCCAGAAATGGGCTTTAAAGTTATTGCCAGGCCAGAATTCTATAAACTGTAATTAATTGTGTGTACTCTGAAGGCACCAAGGAGGTAAACGTGTTTATAAATAGCGTTAGGCTATTTGTATTCATTTAATATTGTCAGCTATTAATAGAAATTTCTCGAAATTATGTATTCAAAAAAAATTCTGTATTGATTTTCCTCTTAACTATGGGTTTGTACAATAATTGTTGTCATAGTATCCAGCATCTTATTCTACATAATCCGATTCATTTCCTTCCTTATAACTTTATTTTGCCTTGTTGTTATTGTAAAACCTAATAATCATGCTATTCGTAGGATTGTTACTATTAATATTCACGTTAAATGATCATCATTACTTTTCTTTCTTTTATTTATTTCAAAAACCACATCCAACAGCAATCAAATGTCAATAACAGGATGCCTTAAAACGTGTTTACCTACGCATAAATATATAAAAGATATGAATAGAAAAACGCACAAAAAAAAAAAAGAAACAGGAACTTACTACTAATTTTTGTATTTTTTAAAAATTGATTTTACCAGTTCTATTGTTATTTGAATTGATTGTTCCTATCACTGATTTCTGAACATTTACATGTGCAGGCATATTTCGGTTTTCTTTTATACCAAAATGTATTGTGACATTTTTTTATGTTTGTCATTAATATTATATATTAATATAAGATATTATCATAGAAAGTAGTAAAAATAACACCAAAACCTATTAAAGTGTCAGATGCGGTATCAGAATGTATTTCCTCTGTCCCATATAACATTGTGCTTGCCTCTGATCCTGTCCCCCTTGTTTGTCACTAAGCATGATATTAATCATTTTGATTTTTCATTATATCATTGTTGAATTCAATATTTATGTTTGTTACACACTTCCATTATTTTGAGGTATAACTTGAGTTCATGCTGGCCTTATTTTCCAACACAAGTTGCTAGTGAAGGGTGCAGTGATGTATAATGTGCTTTTTGTGTTCAGTAGTTGTTTTCGGAGAAATGTTCAGAAAATTAATTTTTATGTTAGGCCTATATTTTATTATAAGTTTTTGTTTTGCCAAACTTTCCTTAAGTTATTTTTCAACATTTTATTTCTTAATTGGTGGAAAATCATTAAATGCTTTCCTCCCACTAAATATCTTTCTAATAAAGGTTCTGGCCATGAGAAACTTGATACACAATTATCATTAAAATTAACAAAATTAATTATTAACATATTAATTAACAGAATTTAAAAAAACCTAATGTCATAAACTTGCAGTAGTCGTATGTTCAAACTATACTTACTTAAAATTTCAGAGTCCTACATACACATCTTTTTGTATATTCACAGATAAGACCGTTATTTGAATGTACCAGTAAACTGATTGGCGTACCTGATAGCAACATACAGCATCAGTAAGATGGATTTAGTTGGAACACTTTTAAAAAATCCTCTGCCACAATTCCGGACTGTTGCCTGTAATGCCGAGGAAAGCATGTGCTATATTTAGCAACATGCATATGGACTGCTACACAGCAGCCTTTTTTGGATTAATCCATTTTCCATAGGGGGGTGCACAGGCATTACTATCAGTTTCAACTAATTACTATCAGGGAGTGCTCATATTACTCGTTAATTATTACTCTAGATTGTACGTGCCTGTAAGCTTTCGTGTATCAACATTATGTATCCCAGATATGTTTACATAATTTAAATATTTTAATTTGTAAACCTTAGTGTTATGGTATTTATTAATATTGATAAATTATATATTCAGGTAATATATTTATATATCACTTGCAGAGGAATGAAGAAGAGTAATGTGTGCTCAAAGGAATTGTCAATTAAACTAGTCTTGTAGTAAATCATCTGTGCTTTAGTGATTCAATCAGATTGTTGTTGTTCTTCTCATTCCAGTTTATTGATGCTGTAATTCATAAGCAACATGTTTCAGCCTGACATATTCTGAGGCATTAGCCATTATTATGTGAATATTCACACAATCATATGTCATCAAATTGTCCTTTTTTCATACAACTATAATAAGGAACTTTCGTTGATGAAATATGTTTGAAACGATTTATAACATCATTTGAGTGCTGTATTATTATCTGTTTAATATAAATGTATATAATTATGTATATTATTTAAAAAAATATCTTTTCAGAGATCTCTGTTTGTCATTTAAAATGCTTAAGAAGAGGGCGCATCACATTGATCTCCGTTTAACATGTATACATTAAATACAAGTGTTTTTCATTGGCATGCTGTAGAGGGTGAAATTAATTGCCTTCAATCGGATTCAAACTTCCAACGAAAGCCTCAATGGCCCAGTTGGTTAAGGCATCTGCGTAGACAGCAGAAGGTCCCGAGTGTGAATCACAGTTGGGGAACTTTTATTCGCACTTGTAGATTCCTCTTCTTTACCATTACCAAAGTTATAAAGATGTATAAAGAATAAAAAGATTTAGAGTTTATCTCTTCATGTGTTACAT
>NW_022748191.1:124665-136540 GCF_011630105.1 Anneissia japonica | reverse complement strand
ATAATAAATATTCTGCAGAGCTGGCTATGTTGCCAAAAGTAATTCACTTTATTTGTCCAATAAGTGCTCAAATATATATTAAGGCAAGAATAAAATAAAAAGTAAAAAAAAAATAGGTATATTAAAAGACATATAAACACTAAAAACAGCAATGGTTCATTATATTAAAATATTAAAACTTTCAAGAAACTGTTAATATACTGTTATATTAACTATGTTACTATATTCAGACCCTAATTAGAATATTGATAGAACTGTCTTTAAAGATATTCATAAGATACTCATTAGAATATTTATAGAACTATGATAGTGATATTTATAATATCATAGTATAATACATTACTATTTTCATGTCATTATCATTAAAACATATATATATAGGATTTCATTTATAAGACCATGATTCAAGACAATCAGAATATTATTAGCTAGGGGCTATAAATAGTATAATTATTCTGATAATTATATCTGTATTCTGTTTATATGGCTTTATACTATTTATAGCACTACCATTGGAATATTTGTAAAGTTTTTAATTTTTTAATAAACACATATTTTACAAAAAAAAATAATTCTCAGCCTGGGCTTCTAAGGAATTTGATTTGGCCAATTTTTTAATGGATGTGTGATATTGAATAAAACATATTGCAACCGACCCACCACATTTTAAAAAGCTATTACATTACAATACATTAAACATTAAATAACATTAGAATATCCACACAATTATAAAACAGATAATAAATTATTATAGTTACGAGAGGGCAAAAAGAATGGCAAACAACCTACAGCCATAATATCCGCGCTGGTTCAAACTTCACGCTCATCTGAGGTTCTGGTGGTGGATCAGGTCTTCTCGGATAAGGACGCTAAACTGTAGGCCCAGTGTACACAATAGGCTCGTGTGCACTTTAAAGAACCCAGTACATCCTTCAAAAAGATAAGGGGGTTACCCCGGTATACTGGTCTCTATGCCTCATAACATTAATTAAATCTGTATTATAACATTCAAAAGATAATCATTATAATATTCATAAGAATCTCAGAATATTCATAAGAATGACAGCGTGTTCATTTGATTATCACGTGGGACTATCCTGTGCAGCAGATCCTTATCCGACAATTTAACAGATACTAATCGGAGTATTAAATCTGTATTATAACATTCATAAGATAATCATTATAATATTCATAAGAATCTCATTAGAATATTCATAAGAATGGCAGCGTGTTCATTGGATTATCACGTGGATATCTTGTGCAGTAGATCTTTATCGGACAATTCAATAGATACTAATCAGCGTGTTCGTCTTTACTGGTTAATAATTGAAATCATTATCTACAAATTGTTATTGGTGGTCATCTTCATAAACGTAGATTAAACATCATAAAATGTCAATTGTCGCAATTAAGCAAAACATGTGGGAGAGTAACGGCCCTACTCGTGGGCCTAATCTATAACATCTTACATGTAGACTATTCCTGCACATTTTATTATCTTACGATTTTAGTGTATATATTCTATCCATATGCTGCGTCTCGCATCCCATCGATCTCGCTTTATTTTTGCCTCAATGCTGACGCATTGACATTTTTATCGACGCATAGGCCTGCTGATTATTGTTTATGAACCATATAAATCGATTGATTGATTGATTGATTCAGTCAGTCGCCTTTTTCTCCTTTTGTATCTGGTCCTAGAGTATAGACCTAGCTTGTATTTTTCGAATTCTATTTCTCTTAAATCGCACTATACAGTAGTTAAAAAACTTAACATTCATCCCGAAAAAATATTGAGACTAAACCAGAATGGAACTAGTAGGTATTTGATAAATGATGATTCTGTTGTGCAATTTAAGTAACCTTTAACTTGTGTATTGAATAATTTTTTTTTTGTTATGGATGATGTGCTTTTGTTGTTAAATTTGTAAATGTGTAGTAGGCTTATGCCAGTTGAAATTACATTTCTGTTTTATATGAATGGACAATAAAGAATTATTAAGTATTGAGAATAGAAAAAAAATGATGCAATGATTACGTAATAGCTACAGTTAATAATATACTCTGATGAACAGAAATAGAATAATCAAGAAATCATTAGCCTAAAATATGAGGCCTATTTGAAATTACACTATTAATAGTTATAAAATGGGTCAACTTCTATGGAAACCCAATAAACTTTGACGAATTTAGAAGGTAGGATTTGGAAAAGTAATCTATCAGATCATGAGAGCTATCTACAAATGTCAAGACTCGAATTCAAACTGCTTGGCTTGTTTGACGCGATTAGAAACATCAGTTTTATCCAACAGGACAATCAACAAAGTCCAACGATGAGAATAGACAACATCATGCAGGAAACTAGCACTCGAGGAGGATGCCAAGAGTAATGTTCTGAACTGAACAGGGGCGGATCCAGTGGGGAGGGGGTGGGTGGGGAGTGCCCCCCTCCCCCGTCAATCACGCCGAAAAATAAAAAAGAGGGAGAAAAAATTGAGGAGAGTGTGTTTTGTTAGCCATTATTACGAAATGTAGTACCCAGCTATAGAATAGCTATCCATGCTCAATGGTCAGCCGGCTAGGGCCACCGGCCCTTAGGGGCCCCTTCGGTGCCCCTACCCATAGGGTCCTTGCTCTACAGCACCCTGATCCAAAAGGAATTTGTTATACATAACAGCATAATGTGTCTCTGACATCGACTGTAGGACATTTATCATATCAGTCCAGTGGGACCCCCCTACATTTATCAACATGTTTAACAAATGGAGATAAAAAATTCAAATTTTAAGTCTGAATGAGTGCCATTTTCGGGCATCTAGAGGTGCCATAATCATAATTTGCTTTGCGACTCCCAGCATAAAATACGGTAGACTATTATTATAGGTCCTTGATTAGACCTTTGCGACGCCCGTGAGAGGAGGGTGTCTAAGGGAGGGGGAGCATAGATCCCGTCGGGAGGAAGTCAAAAACTTTGTCAAGGAACACTGCTTTGAAAAAGAATTTTTACACCACCTGAGAGTGCATTTCCGAGCGTCTAGAGGGTCCTATTAAAATATTACTCTCGCCATCACCTCCTCATCCCCCGCCCCTTAAAAATCATGGTCAAGTAGTTAAAAATCACATTATTTTGCGAATTAACGCCCCTCAACTGATCATCGATCCCCCACTTCACCTATGAGCTTGGAAGAAGGAGCACAAACATTTTTTCCGAAAGAGTGTCTTCCCCACTACTCAACAGATACTCTACGCTGATCAGCTCACTCGCCTAGTTTAAATGTACACAATATCAAATCACGTATTGCAGTCCTGGTTCTATTCCACAATCTAATGCTTTCCTTGTAGGCCTAAGCACTTTCTTCTAGAATACCTTTAGTGTCCATAAAATTACTGAACGATATCGTCGACAGCTTTCGGTGACGCTGATTGTCCAGTCTAATTGGGGCGCCTTTCCGATGCGGTGAGGACAGCTACGGTACTGACTACGCGATTCAGTGAGTGAAAACATTGTATCAACAGTGTAGCGATTTTATGGAGTCCAGGCTTAAGCCGATGGATTCCTGGCTGAACATGGCTTTTTTGCACGTTAGAGAATGTATTGAAAAGAGCAGGAGACAATGTCACTAAGTGTAGGCCCTTCCCAATTTAGCATTATTGGATAGTTTTTACTTGCTATCGTTCAAATACTGGTGATAGTCCTATGATATCTCTAATTCTACTGCTGTTGCCGCTGCAGTTGCTACTACTACTACTACTATTCTACTCATAACTATAGCCAGTTAATACTAGAGCAACCATAAGACCTACGGTATAGCACTGCTTACTCAAAAAATCAATTGCTAAATTCGCGAACGCATTTTATAGTAGAATGTAATATAATATCAATGGAATCCGACAAATATGCAGGTGATCCATGTGACAATTTCAATCACCGGATGTAGACAGGAAAATCTGATTAAACTGACTTTCGGATAATAATATTGGTTTTCTTTGGTATTGTATTCTCATCTAAAAAAGTAGTCAATATAATAACTGTCTCTTATACACATCTAGATGTGTATAAGAGACAGGTACCTTACCCTCACAGAAACCCTGGATACTCGATCGCCCACATACTATGTCAGTATTTACTAGTACAGTATTATTTACCTTTTCCTTTGTACATAGAAGCATATTATGTAAGCAGCTGAAAACAAATGTATTATTATTTCAATCAATAAAATCATGCTGTATGTAGCTGCCGATATCATTTCCGTTAAGGCCTACATTTGGTTTTAAAATTTCTGAAATATGCCTTATTTGAAATATAATTTGTAATCTGTTTTAAGGTTATTAAGCAAATTAAAGGCTTTATTGTTAGGAAAGGAACTGTCGTACTGGTGATTTACCGATACTATTAGTCTAAGAATCGCTCTTAAATGATATAATAAAATAACAATGCCATAAACTATAAAATGAAAACTAATACCGACAACAATTTACAGTGAAATTAAGATATGAATAGTAAAATTATAATAATATGTAAAAAAAGTCGATAAGATGCTTGATTATTAACAGGATAACAGTGAAAATGCCTTTTAAACAGTTTTCGAAAGAGTTCATTCACGTCATCAATAAACTATGTTAAACTATGTTATTACAGTAATTTCAAATATATAAAGATTTGAATTAAAAATGATAGCTTATTGCTAATGCGAAAGACAAAGTGATCATAAACTCGAAGCCATAGTATGGTAGAAAGATCATTTATTAATTGGCATTTTGTTAATTGGTTTTACATAAAGGAGGAATGTTCAACGCCAGCCGCCAGTTACAAAAATGGAAGCCGGTCATGTCTGTTGACCATTCACCTCAATGCTATAGCATACCCAACACAACCATAGTAGTAATATATTTAGCCATCTCTAAAATCAATACCATTTTGTAATTTGTGTTCGTACTAATAATAATTACCTAATATGCATATATATAGTATTGCAGTATCAACCAGGTATATTTGTCAGAGCGACAGTGCAAACCGACTGAATTTGCATTTTTATTGATAGACTTTGTCAACTCGACGTATTCTTACCACGTATTTAAGATCAATACGTTGTAATTGTAATTGATTATGTTTGAAATTAGTCCATGAAAAATGTCTAACCCACAATTTTAGAATAGCAGAACATGTGAATAACCTGAACAAATATTGGGGTTAATTTTACTCCAATTTGTCCTAAAATGAGCTACCGTGGACCTATGTGACAAATTTTGAGGTGCTCTGTTATGTGATGTTTTATATAAAGATGATTCAGGTAAGTACCTTATACATATTTACTGCTATGAGCCAAAAACTAAGCCATTCTTTTACCCCACTTTCCCTAACCATCAAACT
Source organism: Anneissia japonica (assembly GCF_011630105.1). NCBI lineage: Eukaryota > Metazoa > Echinodermata > Crinoidea > Comatulida > Comatulidae > Anneissia > Anneissia japonica. Next base: position 131,169 of record NW_022748191.1, on the reverse strand, counting down.
CACAGCGGTGCGTGTCAAAAATAACTTCATCAGAGAGAACATTCGGAGGCCATGTTTTCTGAATGCGTTGATGTTGCCATCAAGGGCGTCGATCCGTGATCCGTGGTTGAAAGTGGTGGGGGGGGGGGTGGAGTGGGGGACGAAATGCAAAATAAGAAAGCTTTAGGCCGTAGGCTGCCTAGGGCCCCGGTGAGGATCCAGGGGGCGAAACAGGTCGGCTGTATAAAAGTGTCAAAGGCTGTATAATTCTTGTTTAATAACGGCTATATAAAATTCAATTGACTAACTCTATTTTTTTGAAATTAGGAAAAACAGTAACCTTTATAGAGTATGCAGATAATATTAAACACTGTATATACGTACTGGTCATAATACAAAAAAAGGAATACATCGTTTATAGTAGAAATTGTGCACTCCTGAGTTTGTAAAAATATCAGCCTAATAAGTTTACATGTTTCCAATTTTAAGAACGTACAGTACATTGCTTTAACAATAAATTTAGCCTCTGATAACCGTTGCACCCATAAAATCGATGTAGTGGTTACTGAGATGGTTATGAAATGTACAAACAATTGCGTTTCTACTCGGTTTTGGTCCGAAAATACGCACTGCAATTGGAAAAGTGAACAGACAAAATTCATGACAGTCATGCGTAATTGTTATTCTTTCCATTCGCTTTGAAAAGTGGGGTTTTAATTATAGAAGATTGGTGAAAAGTGGGGAGGGGCGTGGCAATTGATACGATGACCCCCTACTTTGAAATGTGGGAGGACGTGTCCCACCTGTCCCCCACCGATCGACGCCCATGGTTGCCATTGACAAGTAACGACTTAATACTGCTTGGAATTCATTTGGCATTTATTGCATAGGCCTAGGTTTTAGGATCGTTTATCGAAGGTATTTCACTATCAGTCTCATTCCCTCAACCAACGTCATTAAAATACTTATACCGCATCCCCCCCCCCCCCAAATAAAAATAAACACACTGCTGTTGAATATTTCTATTCCTGAAATACCAATAGCTAAATATAGGCCTACTTGTAAATGTCACACTGAAGTTAAATGAAGAAATGATTGAAAGGTTGTTCGTTTGAAGTTACAATTGTTCAAAAAGTAGTCAATATAATAACGTAAACAATTGTAAAAACAATTATGATATCACGGTTTTCGTAAGAAACAGGCATAAGAAAAGTAACCAACGGTTTAAATCCCATGGAAGCAGGTCGATGCTATACTGTACGTTCATCATGATTCATGTTTCTACTCTCTCATCGAACGGGCGTTCATATATATTTAATGACCGCCTGTAGTCATTATTTCTCATGCCAATCTTGATCGATCCACGCAACATGCAATGCAAGTTTGTGTCTCCTGACCCCATGTCCTAGACCGGTCGAGATCCAAACATGTGAACGTGGTGACACAGCCCCTAATTAATACCGAATCGGATTTGACTAATTATATTAGCAATTGGCCCTAAGCCTTACAATAATAATACTTATAAATTATTAACAACTGCTAATAATAATGATATTAATAATAATACGGTATTATTAATAATGATGATGATGATTACAATAATAACGTTAAATAATAATACAAATTATACAGACAATAATAAGAATAATTGAAAAGATTTATTAATAAAGGCGAACGAATATAAGATGGCCGGAATGTAAAATTTAATGACGATAGACATTGGACTAAATATAATATGGTTATCATCAAGGCGTTCCAGTAGTAAGCCTACACGTAAAGTAGCAAGTTAAGCTAAATTATTCTTTGTCTTACAAAAAGGAAATGTCCTACCTAATGTTATGAAACCATAAATTTCTTTAAGTATATGTTATCAGTAATTACAATAGGGATTGTTAATGAGCTCTAGAGTCTACTTAATCTAACTAAAACATAAATTAATAGACACATCGATTAGCCTATATATACCTAAATCTAACACACCCCTTTAGTATTTCCTGCAAATTCATTACGGTATACTCTCGTTTCCTATGTGATGCGGGATCTTTTGTGAGAGTAAGTTTGTTCTATCTGTTGGCAGGTGTCGGTATGTTACATTAAGGCAATTATAAACTGCCGATGAAATTATACCGATGAAATATAATAAGCATATTTCTACAGTCGTTGATGATACTGTATCAACGGCCCACACATTGAATTGCTGTGGTGAATTGAGAAAGAGAAGTCTGCTAGACATGTGAGAAAACTCTTCCCTATCCCGATTCTCGCACCAAGGACCTACTGCTGTCTATACGCCTTAAACCTTCTACTGCACCACTTTGTCTTCGTTCGGAACTAGAATCAATGAAGCAACTGATTCTATACACTTTTGTGTATGCATGGTGGTAGAAACCATGATGGATGAATTACTAATTCCTCCATGGTAGAACAGCGTGCGTCTAACGCCACTGAACATTGCCGCCGTTGATATGGGCGCTATATAAATCTTTGTTGATTTATTTACATTTTGACTGTACGCTTTTATTTCTATTCATATTTTGTAATATGGAGAGCATATTGTGTAGGCCCGTGAAATTGTGTTTAGCCCCAAAATCCCAACTGTGCCTTCATAAAATTTCACTACAGTATATCAATGTAAAAATATTATGCTTACATAAAGATGTGTTTACCACGAGTGTGCATATCATTATTTGCAACTAGACTAGAAGTAGAATTCGCAATTCATCGTAGGCCTAATCTTAGAACAAATCTGACAAATCTTTAAACTCATATCATATAGTCGATTGCCGGTATTGTCTATTAGAATTAATGTACAACTGACTTTTGAAACACATCGATCGACGTATGCCTACATACAATAGGTAATGTTTTAACAGCAGTTAAGATTACCTTACGAAAATTCGATGACTTGTCATAAATAGTGCAACCCAATTCAATTGAAATCACGCGTGATATTACTTTGATGGACGGCGATAATTGGCGGACGCAATGATGTCTGGCATAACAGCCAGGTTCCGGTGACACGCAAAGTATCGTGAATATATGATACCAAAATACTTACAACGTGATGATTTGTGCATGTATTGGTTGCTTTTGCCTACTATTTTGTAAAGTATCTAGGTGTAATATTAATAACATTGAAAGGCGAAATGGGAGTGAGGGAGGGGGCCTTGCTGGGGAGTACGGTGATTTATTGTTATTGTTTGCTCAATACGTCTACAGGGGTGCTGGCGTCCCTAGAGGGGACAGGCGTCAACTCTTCCCTAGATACACCATATGTATAGAGAAACATATGGAAATCAAGATAGATGCAAATGTTATTCATTTCAAAAGACCCAGCACTCGTTAATTTTCTAGAGCATTTTCTATTTATCTCTCAAAACAATATTTTCAGAATAGATAAGTGAGTATCGCTAATTTCAGTCTATGCATTCAAATCTTAAAATTTAGCCCCTACTGGATCCGCGCCTCCGGAACCCATTGATTATTGCGTATTATTATTGCATTTCATTCATAAATTTATATATATATATATATCTGTCTCTTATACACATCTAGATGTGTATAAGAGACAGATGCTGTATGTCTATACGTTAGATGTACTTAAGAATTATTACTTTATAATTTATATGCGGAATTGTAGTAGCATTGCATGCCTGTAGGTGAAACTGTAGTATTCTTGGAACAGTACATCCATACATTTGATGCTTATACATTTGAGAAACAAAGTCTCAATGTAGTATTGATTTTGACGCTGTGCATCCATACGTTAGATGCTCATTTGTTCATTTGTTTGAGAAATTAAACCTCAACATGGTAACTATTACCTCGTATTGTATCTTTATTGTCGTATACGTACAAAGTGCATAGTGGTGGATGATTGATACCTGATCCTTTATATTGGATCCTAACTAACTTGTAACATAGTACACTATCTCGAAAAGAAGCTTATGGTATCTTGAAAAGAGCCCATGGGGTTCTTTTCAAGGCTATTTTGGCAAACTAAAGAGGGGGCTTTAATTCAAGATGGGCTTCATCTCGATATTTAGCCTATTGGGCTTCAGTTCAAGGTTTTACGGAACTAAAATAGATTTTGCTTTTTGTTTTCTCTACAGCACATACAGATCATGTATTATGAGCTATATAAGTCTCCAACCACTACCATTACAATCTTTTTGTATTTTGAAACAGTGTATCTGTTTGTTATCAATCTGAGGTAATCATTTTCACTGCAATGAATCTGTTGGTTATTGTATGGAATAAATTTAAATGTTATAATCTTAATAAAACAAGAAACTTTGTTACAAGTAGCTGAGGAAGTGGCAACATTTCAATACAAGCAAATGCCAGTTCAAGAGGACACCAGTTTTAGCAAATTCTAGTTTGAGCAAATGCAAGTTCAAGCAAATAACAGTTCAAGTGGAAATAAAACTAATTTTGAGGATACCAAGCGTAAAATTCTTACTGTAACATGTATACTTTCAAGATTTAACTACAATTTATTACATTATCAATTAATTGCATTTTAGCCTGTCTCTAATACAACGGTGTGATGTTCACGTTGAAAGCGCGAGTTCGCAGGTTCCAGTCGCTCCGGTCGTACTCTTTTACAACTAACTTTTTCGTTGAAATGATGCTTGATACTGTTATTATAACACCATGTTCCTACATTTTTGGTACCCATGGTTTTTAATATTCACATATTAAAGTTTAAATCTTAATGTTCACACATAGAAGCAAGTGCTAACAACTCTGTCACACCATGCAGTACAATTTTTTATCATTGATAGAGCTGGTTAAAAAAGCAAACTACATTCTCTTACCTTTTTTTTTTAAAAATTCACTGGTTCAGGTAACCTTTAGAAATTTTCACATTATATCGTGCAAATTATCGCCGAGTATAGTATAGTATCCTTTGAGAAAATTTAGTGTCCGTCGAACCAAATATCGAGACTACCCTGTACTTAAATTGGTTGACCGTTGCGACTCTGATGTACATTGGCCTACTGATGCTGTCCACATTATATCGAGTGTAATCCTTGTAACACCGACAGCGTAATGTTACAGTCACGCGTATCGGTGTTCAGTTAGTATTATGAGGGCGAACTCTGAATTATCATGATTGAATGAAAATACAGTTCTAAATTATCACGTTCATTTGCGTTCGGGTTGAAGTTTTAGGGGTATGGGTGGGGGAACTGACCGCAACAAAATCACAGCATTTGTCTGTCAAATTAAATAAATAAACACGCCTAGTAGTCAAATTAATGAAGACAAAAAGTGCAGAAAATAATTTCTCGTGAATATTTTAATTGACTATTATTTATATTGATTATTATTATTATTATTATTATTATTATTATTATTATTATTATTATTATTATTATTATTATTATTGTTGTTGTTTTTGTTGTTGTTGTTGTAATACGGAAGCGTATTGCTGCCAATATTATTTTGGCAGCAATACGCTTCCGTATTACGTAGACTATTATTATTATTATTATTATTATTATTATCGTCGCCGTTATTAAACGTGGTTTCTTTTCTTTTAGTGTAGACTATTACCTTCTTCCTAAAATAATTAGGCCATTGATACTCGTTTCTGACAAATTAAAAATTACGATTAGCACCTGCACACTACACATACAAACCTGCACACTACACATACAAGGATATTTCTCAAGAATTTATAATGTTCAAACAATAGAGTTATTTTATATTTAATATTACAGCCATTTATAATATGATTATAGCATAGCCACTGATGCTTTTAGACAGAATAGATAGATAGAATTTGATTATCCGACAAAAACTTAAAATAATATAGGCCTACTCATGTTTATGTTGATATAAATGAACCTACATCAAAGAAATGGTGTAATTTTTGGATCAATATTGGACAATATTTTTGATGTTAAACATCGAGTCTTATCAACAGTTGCGTTTAGTAATTATTCAACGTGGAGCCAGCAATAAGAATTTATCTTTACAATGTAAAACTAAGGCTATATTATGCCCTTGTTGTGTTTTATTAACTCAAACAGTTGGGCATTACCTGTTAAATAGTGAAATAAAATTGATGCTTTTCATAGAACACATTCACGTATTATAATGAAAATTTTGGACCCAAAAATCAGCAATGTAAACTTATTACAAAATCACTGATACGTACAACTCTACTGTCTGTACGAATTGCAAAATCTTGCTAGATGATGTTTAGTCATATACTTTAAGTTAAATGAAAACACACAGCTAAAATTGAACTGCTATGTCGTTTGCTGTAGGTTGTTCAAAACCTTACAAAGGTCGAGTTGGAAGACCAAGTCGTAAAGTCAGTTTCAGGCCGATGTAAGTAGACAACTCTTTTAAAAATAGGTATGAAGATCTAATTAAGCTGAAAGAAATCGCAATAGATAAAGTGCACCGGTTAAATTTATTTTAATTATAATGTTTTTGCTAGTTATAATGTCTCTGTGACTGAACAAATTTTACAAGGCTCTGTATACAGCATGCAATTGTATATATATA
>NW_022748191.1:110704-124236 GCF_011630105.1 Anneissia japonica | reverse complement strand
TATATATATATATATATACATGAAATCTTAATATCTGTTGCAATCTTGTTACTGGTGTATGTTGTAATTAACAATTAATCTGTTGCGGTTTCTTAAAGTTTACTTGGAATCTCAAAACAGAATCGTAGGATACGGTAGGCTTATTTTCCGGCAATGTGTGGTGTCATAAATTGTAATTGTCATTCCAGCTAGCTAAATCATTTTAAAGGTAATGTTTATTGCCAATATAATGTTTAAAGGAAAGACTCTTGTATATATATGTGTATTTTAAAGTGAACGTGGATCACGTAAACAAAAACACAATTAATCGAAGACCATAAACGACTGCGTTGACGCTCCATACACACTGAAAGTCGTGGGAGGAGAGTACCACGTGACGCTCGAGCGGGTATATGATTTGCCAGACGTGCGGTGCTATTTGAGTAAACAAGAACATCGCTGGTACGGGCATCGATCTGCTTGAATGTTTGGTGCCGGTGGTGGGAAGGGGAGGGGAAGGGGTGATGAATGTTGGGGAGAAAGGAAGTCTTGGGCCGTAGGCCACCTAGTGCTCCGGTGGTGTTCATGTACTAAGCTTCGGTGAGTCTCAGGGAGCGAAGTCGTATTTTATTGAGTTTCTACAGTAGGCCTCTATTCAGAGGCCTATTTATCATAAAAAGTGTTGCAATTTACTTGTAAACTACTATATTATATTTTTTCGGGGGCTCTCCCCCTGGACCACTTTCAAAGCATTTTAATAGGCACCCAACCACGCCCACTTTGCTCTCGTCGGAGACTTTGCTCTTCAACAATTTTGGTTATGTTGCATACCATGTAGATTTCGCGATGCGTGATGCAAGTTAGTATAACTAGTTTTGAAATGAACATCAAGGTTACTATTTTCAGATACCGTAAATATGCCAGATTCTCTTCTATACCATAAATATACAAGTACTGTAAAATTTAGTGTGATAATACAAATTGGGTTTCCATTCTGTTGTTGTTGTTGTTTTTTTTTTTTTTAATTGGGTTTGAAATAGCTGTTCCTATGTACTAAATAATCGCTATAATTCATTCTTTTTATCCCACAAACGTTTGGGATCGTGCTTATTTTTGTTTTCAACTGAAACAAATAATCTGATTCGGATTTTATAATTTTACTCGTGATGATCACGCCCATACATAGTCTATTGATGTCAGGTGTGATCCATTTCATTTATTTAGCTTAATTATAAAAATCTAATTATCCAAGATTGACAATTGTTCAATGGTTAATCTGATAACTAAATAAATAAAAAACATTAATTCAATAAATATTGAATGTGGTTTTGTTTGTTTGTTTGTTTATTATTTATTGCCCTCATTATTATAACATCAAAACAAAAAAATCAAGAACATAAATACACACAAAAATGAGAGCAAGAGGATAACCCTATAAGCTCTATGAGATTGTTTCCATAGGGGTCCTCGATCAATAAAAAGAGAAGCAAATATTAAAAAAAAAATTAAAAAAAATAAAAAATTATGTTTTTATTAAATTATTTTTAAGTAAATATTTAAATGTATTATGGTTTTCAATTTCCTTTAAACAATTTTGCAATTCATTCCATTTTTTTTATTCCATTATAGTAAAATGTCTTATCAACTTGATGAGAATTTTTTGGAAACATAAAATTTTTTGTTACACCTCGTGTTCTATAATTATGATTAAATAAAATGAAATTTACATCAAGATATAATGGCGTTAAATTATTGTATACTTTGTGCATAAGGTTAATTGTTGAGCCCGTCTATTAATATTTAAAATTCCCAATGACAGAAAATCTCCCATACTCAGATGATATCTACTATTAACCCCCAATATAAATCTTAATATTTTATTTTGACATCGTTGTAACTTTTCTCTAAGAGTGTTCGAGATTCCCCAATACCAGCTATTGGTCATAAGGAGTAGAAATGCTTATTATTATTGCATTCCCTGCCAATAGCTGTCTCTACAAATACCCCTCTGAAAACAACTACGGTACGAATTAAAAATTAAAAATATCGAAAGGTGTCAAAATAGTAAAAAAAATATCGGAGGGACCACTACTCCTAAGCTAACACGTCGGTGGTACACATCTTAGATAACATGGTCAATCAATTTGCATGCGTCAATGACCCCGACTGCAGACTCTTGAACCGGGGCCCCTCACAACCTAGTTACGCCACTGGTTCTGGCACTGGCTTTGAGTAACCGAGGGGAAATTTAGTAGGGTGGGGGTCCCGAGTCCCCCTTTTGGAAAGTTAAAAAGAAAGAAAAATAAAGAACACAAGAAATTATTGATCACCCAAAAAACCAAACAAACAAATGTTTACAATATAAAATTTTGCTTATATGAAACATTAAAAGTTAAAAATCTAAAAAATCTGTATCGATACAAAATTGGTAAGGGTACAATGTTAACGTAAAATTAAACTGCCAGATATAAAACCACCTTTCATTCTCAATCGATCAATCATCGACCGATTTATTTGTTTCACTGACTGATTGATTGTTGTGGTAGCCATCATTATTATGGTAAATTGGTTAGCCGATTTGTTTAAAAAAAAAAGAAAGAAAAAAAAACCGGGCTAGAAGGCCAAATATTTGTATTTTTGTCCTTAAATAAATAAATAATAAAAATTAATATTACCGATAATGCTCGGACCTATTTTTTCGTTTTACTGTTATTATTAGTCAAGACCTCATTTAAACTTAATTCATCTTCTATTTATTTATTATTAATGTGTACTATTACAGTATCTTACAGAATACTAAATGATTTAATCTGAGTTTTATTTGGAATGTAATCAGACAGAAATCGTCTCAGATTTAGATCTAATTTTGGATTACAGTAAAGTAATTACCCGGCAACCTAAGCTCGTTTACGGCGCATGTCCATATGCGTCGCCATTGTTTTTGGGATAAGGAGAGTGTTTCCTGAAAGTGAGAAGTGTTTTTTCAATATAAAACGCTTATATTTTAGACTGATACTATCTGTAATCGTTTTGTGACTTATATTTGTGGATTTTTAAAAACATTTCATACTCGAACTAATAATATTTGTTATATTATCGGGCAATGTCTGCTGGTGTAGAACAGGTATGTTGGTAACAGCAGAGAGTAGCCTATGAACGTGCGATTTACAAAATCGTACGACAACGTAGCCTGAAATGGAAATGGAAGTTGGAAATAGCCTTCAAAATAATATTTCAGCTTGTTTCGGAAAAATCGTTTAATTGCAATTTCATAAAGGAATACGTCAGTCTATGCCTATGTTCATTGGCTGCGGATACCTCATCGAAATGAATTATGATTCACGAAGTGCTGCCAAGCAAGGCATGTTTAACAAGCAGAGCAAAAAAAAAAAAAAAAAAAAAAAGGAGCATTCGTAATCACATCGACATCAACGATTTTTTTCGCCGATGGCACCCTTCCATGAAGCTTAGGCTTGGGCCTAAAACGCTTGATCCTTTCCCAAGGCTGACTGGCCTTGATTTTCCTCATGGTGTTAATTCATGGGTTGTCAAATTTTTAGAATTCTAGGCCTATAATTATAAATGGTATCACTGATCAGGCCCTAGCCTACTGATACTGCACCATAAATTAACAACATGGATGGGATTAACATAATTATTATTAAGGTTGATAGTTCGACAAATGAGTGAACAAGCGGTTTCTGGACAAAACGGTAAAAAACCAAAACGGCAATAACCAAAACGGCAATAAACCAAAACGGCAATGATAAGTACCAAAACGGCAACAGACCAAAATGGCAATGGAGCAAAAATCAATGCCAAGACTGAAGCACAACTGCGCGCGGACAGCAGTTTATACTTTTCTGAATCTTTGTTTTTTTTTTTTTTTGTTTTGTTTTGTCTTTTTTTACACACCAATGACGAATTATTTCGTTATTTTAAAGTGTTATTTATTATTATTATTCAGTGGCGGAATTAGGATTTAGCAATGGGGGTGGATAATAGGAGGTGAGAAGGACAGAGTGGGTGAGGGTGGTGGTTTTGGTGGAGCGTCCCCTACCATTGTGAGATTTTTTTTGGAATTAGTAGACTGTTAGACAATCTTAGATGGCAACTAGCTTAAAATAGGAAGTTTATGTTTTACCAGATAGGCAAGCACATACACAAGACAAGTAACCATTATTTTTTTTCACGGTAAATTAAGGGGGGTGGCTAGCCACACTATTCACCCCCCCCCCCTTAGATTCGCCACTGTTATTTTTTTCTTTCCCGTAACATAAATTTAGATAAATTGTTTAGCCTCATTTTATCTGTATTTTAAGGTTTTAATTATTTAAATGTTCACTAAGTTTTATTGTATTATATTGTGTTCCCCAATCTTTCTTAATTGAATTTGTATGTTGTATTATTGTTGTTGTTGTTGTTGTTGTTGTTGTTGTTGTTGTTGTTATTATTAATGTTATTCTTTAAAATGTTTTTTTTTTCTTTCGCAATTTTTTACATAAATTGTTTAGCCTATTTTTATCTGTATTTTGAAGTTTTAATTATTTAAATGTTTACTGCTTTTATATTGCAATTCCCCCAGTCTTTTTACTATTGAATTTGTATGTTATATTATTATTATTATTATTATTATTATTATTATTATTAATGTTGTTCTTTCACGTTTTTTTTACCTCTATGACAATATAGCCACATTTTCACTGTATTTATCGTTGTACACTTTCATGTTTATAATTAAAATAAAACCATCAAACTGAGGTAAATACGAGTTAACAGCATCTTAAAGTTCATGTATAAGGTGCAAAATCAAGAGGGGGATTTTAAAGGTAACACCCATGGAACTTTACTTTCAATAACCTTAATTTTAAAAAAGGCGTTTTAAGCAAACTACTGTATTGTTGATTTTATTTAGCCATTCTTCCAATTACCATTATGTCATTCTTGAAGTGTTGCCGTTTTGGTATTGCCGTTTTGGTTGTTTTGGTCCGTCCATTGCCGTTCTAGTCTAAAAGTGTTGCCGTTTTTGGTTTTTGGCCGTTTTGACTTATTGCTGTTTTGGTTTTTGGCCATTTTGACTTATTGCTGTTTTGGTTTTTGGCCATTTTGACCTGTTCCCGAACAAGCAGCACTATTTATTGTTTGTTACTAGGTTTGGGCATATTAGCACTAAACTAATTAATAGACCCTTTTTTGCTTTGTTTACATGCATTATACACTCATTACCACAGTCAGTGCACCTAGCCTACTAGGAAGTTTGCTTTTATTAAACTCAATTCCAAATCATCTCAAGGTCCCTAACTATCTATTTACATACAAATACAGTACATACAATTAAATTATTCATTGATGCAAGGGATTCTGTAAAGTATAGGCCTAGTTTCTTGACAAAACAGTTTTTTTTAAAAATCCCAACACAGTGTTAACAAAAACATGATATATTGTTTCTTAAAATTACTGTACTGTGTGGAAAAAGATATTGAAAAATGTATGGAGCTTACATGACCCTACCTTTCTGCAAGGGATTCAAGTTTGCTAACAGAAAAAATATAGTTTCTGAGAAATAGGCTTTATTTAAAAACTCCCCAGCAGTATTAAACAAAAACAATATAATGTATGTATTTAAGAAAATAGTTAAAAAAAAAAAAAAAAAAAATATTTATGGGGCTTTACATGACCCTAAACTTCACTGCAATCACAACCTCAGATCCAACCATGGAAAGGCTGAGCAATACCTAAATGGCTCTGCAGCATCTGACAAATACTGCATTTCTCAAACAGTATACATACATACTCATGATGGTATTTTTGCAAATACCATCATGGCCTATTATCCACAAAGAATACATAGAATTTGCATAACGTCATTTACAGTCTTCAGAAAATGCAAAGAAAATGATAATATGAAAGTATATAATAAACATTATTTCCAAAAAATAGTGTTCCATTGTAGAGTTTAGACATTGATATACAATACTACTATGTGTAGTTCATAACTGTATACCTAATACTTTGTATTAATTCATTTTCATTTTATTTTCTTATAGCGATCACGAGGGCAGAGAAATACAGGTAAGTCACTAGATTCTCTTGATAAATTTGTGGATTCAAACATGTTTTTTAAGAATTTTTGATTGTCTTTTTGAAAAATATAAATTTTTATTTTTGAGAATTTTGCCTTGATATCTGCTTGGAAGCTTAGAATCGGGTCAAAATTGTGTAAATGTAGTTGTCATATACTTGGCTACGGTAATGTAACAGATACATACACTTGTATTCCTTTCCCATCCCTCTATGACTAAAGACTCCCAGCCTTTTCCCCACACCTTCATTATTTTAGATAGTATGTTGAATGGCTTATGTTTAATGTAGTTAATAATAGTTGTTTGCTTTACTCTTCAGTGCAAAATGGCCCAGTTAATGCTAAAGATACGGTAAATGATGAAGAATTTGATCGCTATATGAATAGCCAACCAGCACAGGTAAGTTCATTTTCATTTTTTGGTATTTGGGAACAGTTTATGCTGCGAAACATTTGGAAAAGTATTATCTACAATTTCGGATCTACTTTACTGACCTCTTGAGGGCAGAAGACAAAATTAGAATTGTAGTTTATTTAATATTAAATGCATCAGGAATATTACACAAATACTGTACAGGTAATTGAGAAAACATTTCAGAGAAATTCATTAGAGAGGATGCATGTGCAACTGTAACTTTATGGGAGATATTATTATCATTTAATGAAGTAGGATTTATATCAGTTTAAAGGTGTACTCATAGACACAGGCAAGGCTACAGGGGAACCAAACTGGGTGGGAGCACTAAAATTTGCATGGACAAAAAGTCATGTAGAGGGTTTCCAGTTGAGGGCTTTTTTGTGAATTTTTACTCAAGTCAGTATTGCAAGCATGGCATACAGAGTATGTCCACAACCTCAGAACAGAGAACCTCTAAATTGGAAGGCAGTGCCATTTCCATTCTTTTTCTTTGTGCTAAAAACCTTGCATCCCTGCTGAAAGATAACTGTAAATGAATTTATTTTTTAATATGCATCATATGTCTATCAAGATTTTATATACTTAGATATTAACACATTTCTATTTGAATGTCTGTTTTCAGCAGCCAGCACAACAAGGATATAATACAGCCCCAGGATTGCCACCTGACCAATCATTTGTACCTAGCTACTACCCATACTCCTTTAATACAGCTGCCCCCTACTCTATGCCAGGAAATGACACACCATGGTCAACTGGAAGCGGTGAGAATTTCAACTTTTATGGCGGATATGACGGTGCCAATTACATGCAGGAATCGACATCAGCGTCTAGCTACTATAACCAACCGGGTACTACGCCTCCATATCTTACTCAGGGTGGTTTCAACTTTTTCCCCGGTAATGCGGACTTTGGTACTGGGCCATGGGAGGCTAGCTCTACTAACCAAGGACAGGCACCTGGCAGCCTCCCAGGTCATGCTCCTCCTTATTATGACTATCGTTATACTTCACCACAGGCAGTTTCTAAGCCTAGAAACTATCATGAGCTGAATGGCACGAACCCTTCTGATGGAAAATCGCATGGCATGAAGCTTGTTGAACAAGGTGTTTCAGGACTTAGCATTGGAAATGGTGAAAAATCCGCAGGAATTGTTCAAGATAATGGAAAAATTGACTCTGAGGTTCGAGTTGCGAGTCAACCTATGGTTGTTCCACCCGTCTCTCAAATACCGCCCTCAAGTGCTCCAGCTTCGGCTCCTGTGACTGCTAAACCAACATCTTGGGCAGCAATTGCAAGCAAGCCTGCTAAACCTGTTCAGAATAAGTCTAGCAAGAAGTCTTCTGCTCATGCTCCAGTTCCAACCCAGTTGCCCACACTCAAACAAACAACTTTGAACATTGGCACTTGGGACGGAGAGAAAAATGCTAACAGCAGCTCTCAAAATTCTGAAGAAATTGCAAATCAGCAACAAGGACCTCCTGCTCAAAGCCAGAACCAGGCCCATAGATCTGGTCAGAGTCAGTCAGGACCTCCAAAAACACAAGGAAATACTGGCCAGCATCTAAAAGGACAAAACCAACAACGTTGGGGACCACCCAACCAGCAGGGAACTAGAGACTCTGGCTCCAGTTATAGTGGCAGGTCAAACCTAGGAGCGACTGCTGCTGTGGCTGAAGTCGCGCAGCCACCTGCTGATGGCGTTAGTCCAGTTTTGCAGAAATTACGAGCCAAAAATGAGTACAATCCACCATCTTTAAATCTGAACACAAAGAACGCTCGTTTCTTTATAATCAAGAGCTATTCTGAAGATGATATTCATCGTTCTATCAAGTATAGCATTTGGTGTAGCACAGAGCATGGTAACAGACGATTGGACAGTGCCTTTAGACAGCAGTCAGGTAAAGGGCCTGTTTACTTGTTGTATAGTGTGAACGGTAGTGGCCATTTTTGTGGAGTTGCTGAAATGTTGTCTGCTGTGGACTACAATGTAAGTACTGGTGTGTGGGCTCAGGATAAATGGAAGGGGCGGCTTGACGTTCGGTGGATTTATGTTAAAGACGTTCCGAACAGTCAGCTTCGTCATATTCGTTTGGAAAACAACGAAAATAAACCAGTGACTAACTCGCGCGACACACAGGAAGTTCCACTTGAGAAAGGTAAACAAGTTGTGAAGATTATTCACAACTACCAGCATACAACCTCGATATTTGATGATTTTGGACACTATGAAAAGCGTCAAGAAGAAGACTCGAATAGAAAGAGTGCCACTGTAAGTACCATGTTCTTTTTCGCTTACTGATATACTCATTACCTCATATTTATCATATTACATCTTTCTCTGATTGTCATATAATTAATTTCTAGTTGCAATTGGTAAAGTTCTTTGAACTTTAATTATTGCTTATAAATTTAATCATTATTTTCATATCATTTTACAATAATTTTGTCCAAAGGTTAGTTTTACGATTTTGTTACTGTACAGTATTCAGAAATTGTATTTTGTGGAAAATCAATAAAACAAAACAAAACAAAAAAAACCCCCCCAAAAAAAAAAAAACAAACCAATGTATTTAGACAAAAAATTCAATTGCCGCATGTGTAGAATGATGTTTCATACATGTACATATTCTTACTGGCATAGTTTGATATTATTTGTGGCACTTATAGAGCCTTATTTTTCTTATATTTTTATCTTTGCATCCACATTTAATTTGAATATAATAATATTTTTTGTTCATTGGAGTACACATACTTACTAATTTTCCCATAACATCATGTACATGCACATATTATATCTCAGATTTCACACGCAATTCAGTGCTATAAACAATTACAGTATATAATGTACATGGTTGGCCATTGGCTTATGTTGGAAAGGGCTCCTGAACTATCAAATAGTGTCCTGTACTGAGTATATATGCATATTAACAAAATGCTATTCCGTATTCACACTACTGTAATAAAATACTATACTCTGTGTGTAAAATAACAATTGTTTCATTGATTTTCTTAATGTCGATGTTTATTCCTTTCAGTCTAGAAGATCCACCAATCAGAGGAACTAATTCTGAGCAAGGCTTAGGCTGAAGCACCAGTATACCAGTAGATAAACAAATAGCCTTGCTTTTTGACTTAGAATAATCGTTGGCGTATTGTAGCTGTCTATACGTATTTACCTACCTATGTACTTTATTTACTCTGAGATAGTGACACATATTCTGTGACGGATGTTGTCAATGCAACAAGAGCAAACTGTATTGAAATTACACTTGTGCAAATTATCCAATTTTAGTTTGCCTGAAAACAAGTAACCAATGGGAAAGGGAATGACTTCAGTTGAGAAAATGTTTTTAGCACTGCTATGGTCAATTTATTGTGAAAGCATCACAAACTTCTGCTGTATTGAATTATGATTTTTTGTCATGTATAAAATATGAAGGGGTAGAAAAACATGCATAACCATACCAACGCATGTCCAGTGTCCTATATACTTGTTTGGAAATTTTACCCTAGAATTACTTTCAGAAAGGAAATTTTGAAATTTCACTAGCGAAAAAAAAATGTACTGGTGAAAGAACACTGGATGGCACGTGCAGTAGAATTTGGAGCGAGATTTACAAGTTATATGCAAGATATCCTACAGCAGGGAAAGAAAGTGTTGACCGTGTCAAGTATATTTTGGAGATGCTCATTTTGCAAGATGTTCATATTGAATGTGCATTATGTAAACGTTACATCTACGTTATGTATGTATTTCAGTTAGTCTCTTGAACCTGCTAGCAGTTGTGGTGAGCAAATACAAAGGAAGTCATACTGTCACCATGTTACCTTAGTAACCATTGTATCAACTTTAATTACTGTTTAAAGCCAACAATGGCAAATGCACCAGTAGATGTATTTTATGATGGAATTGGAGCTTGTCGTCCTAATTGCTAAGCAATATTTTGAGTATTTAACTTGGCATGCGCTAATAGTATTTATACTATTTGACAGCAGTTCATGCCCATGTGGATAAAAGTAGAAGGGCAAAGAAGAAACTATGGAAATAACTTCTCCTTTGATATTGCCTTGGAACTACACTGCTACAATATTGTTAGGAAGTCAACATCCGCAGATTTCGAGAGAAATATACCTTTATAATGCTCATCATTGCACAATGTATTAGTATTTACACAGCTGTGAAACTGAGTACTTGACTGAAACCAATTGACAATATAGACTTCAACAAATTAATAAACTTCAATAAATTTTAATTCCAGATTGTCTTGTGTTCAATCTTTGAACAAAAGGCATGTTTTGTTTGTCATAAGTGGACAAACTGCCAATTGACTGCTGAATCGAGACCAAAAACTGGTGGTATAGAATAGTTGGCACACACTTTTAAAACAATGGAAATCTGTATCTTCCTTTTTGAAAAGAGTTCTGAAAATATTTAGTTTTCAGATCCAGAATTCTACCGTATGTTTTCATGATCATCTTTGAGTTTCTGAAGAGTTTTTTTTTTTCAATTGCTTGTATGCTAATTGCTAATTTCAAATCAATTTTCAGTTGAACCATAATTTTCTTCACTTTTGTTATCAAGTGTCTCCTTGGGTTTCTGTTGCTATGTCTTATTCATTTGTCCATTGTCTTATTCAGAACTGTTATAATGCCGTAGGCCCTAAGTTAAGAAACTTATTTTAAATTCAAGGTCCAAGTAGTGGATTGAGACTATAGGTAACCCCCCTTTTTTTCACAATTTTTCTTCTAACTAAAATAAATAAAAATATTGCAACTTCCCCTTCCCCCATTTATTTGAAATACTCCTGAATCCACACTGCTCTTAGTAGTTTCGTTTTTCTATTTCTTGTACATTTCACAATGTTTGAATTGTACATGTAACGTCTAATTGCAAGAGTTGTAGGCACAAAAACCGCTGACTGAAAAAGAAAAATGAGTTTTAATCTACTTAACACACTTTCATCCTTTGTACTTTAGTGTTGTATATTATTGTTTCTCCATAATGCAATTGAAAGGGAAATACATCCTGTTCATTCTATATACTGTACTAAAGCCTTTTGTATTTTACAATCTTTTCGCAGTTTCATTTGTAGTATTTTCCAAGGTGATTCTATTTTATTTTTGCACGAATCTTTATTTTATGTACCTAATTAGGATCCATTTTGATCTTGGATTAAAAATAATTTTTTGCTTGTAATCTTTAGGCTTATTCTATACAAATTTATTTTCCTAGAGAAATATAATATTTCTTTTGCCCCTTTAAGCCGTATCCGTAAAAAAATGTTCTCGCCGTTTTTAAGTCTGTATGATACAGTATGGATGAGAAGGCAAATTCTTAAAGAATTTGATTCATTTTTATCAAATAAACAATAGGAGACAAAATGTCTGTTTTTTGTTGTGGCTTACATGACCCTGCTTGTTAATTTTGTTACTGTTTTGTTGTAATGTCTTCACTAAAAATGTTTTTTGTTTTTGGTTATTTGTGTATTTTTTGTCAACATTGGATATACTTAATACTTATACTGTAATACAAATAATCTTCAGAGAGCTCAAGCAGAGACCATACCTGACCAATAAAAACCATTCAAACCTAAGCTTTCTTGTCTTGTTTGTTTTTGATTGATGCATTACAGACAAATTAAAATTGTTTTCTCAGCAAACATCATACTTTACAACAATAGAGTAAAGTGTACCAGGCAGCAGTGGGGGAAGTTAAGGGAGATGAGGGCCCCTCACAGCTATGATATAAAAAGAAGTAGCTTGGTGGTTGCCTTCTAAACCTAGTGTCCTGAATTTAAAAAAAAATGTAACTACAGTACCCTGTATAGGGTTTTATTCTTGTGACGAAAAACCGCTACACTTTTCCAATAGTCCAGTGACCCAAAAAGTGCATCCTCTTCCTGCCATGTAATTGATGTCTGCCATCCAGTGCGTGTAAACCGAAATATCAAAGATGACTAGGGCCTATTGTTTTCGTACAGCATTATGTATTAGGGGTAACATTATACCAAGAACTTATTATCTACTAAATATATTTTGTTACTAAAGTGTAGAATAATATATTTCCTGTAATTTGGTATACAATGAACGATGTAATTCCCTAGTTAATTATGTCAAAGGAGGACAAAGGGCATCAACCAAAGATCAAATTAAATTTCACCCAAAATATATACGGAAAAGAACATTTAGTTCCACTCGCTACAGAATTGTGACCGTCACTCTGGCAATAGGTGGGTGTATGCAATCATCACTGCATTATGATATGAATACAAAAAAGGCTTTTCAAATTTACTTTAATAGCAGACTGGTGATGTAGTTTAAAATTGGCTGTATTTTTGTATTTATTTTCACTCGCACACACACACACATATATGTCTGTCTCTTATACACATCTAGATGTGTATAAGAGACAGACTATACTCTGTGTGTAAAATAACAATTGTTTCATTGATTTTCTTAATGTCGATGTTTATTCCTTTCAGTCTAGAAGATCCACCAATCAGAGGAACTAATTCTGAGCAAGGCTTAGGCTGAAGCACCAGTATACCAGTAGATAAACAAATAGCCTTGCTTTTTGACTTAGAATAATCGTTGGCGTATTGTAGCTGTCTATACGCTGTCTCTTATACACATCTAGATGTGTATAAGAGACAGACCTATGGTTGTTCCACCCGTCTCTCAAATACCGCCCTCAAGTGCTCCAGCTTCGGCTCCTGTGACTGCTAAACCAACATCTTGGGCAGCAATTGCAAGCAAGCCTGCTAAACCTGTTCAGAATAAGTCTAGCAAGAAGTCTTCTGCTCATGCTCCAGTTCCAACCCAGTTGCCCACACTCAAACAAACAACTTTGAACATTGGCACTTGGGACGGAGAGAAAAATGCTAACAGCAGCTCTCAAAATTCTGAAGAAATTGCAAATCAGCAACAAGGACCTCCTGCTCAAAGCCAGAACCAGGCCCATAGATCTGGTCAGAGTCAGTCAGGACCTCCAAAAACACAAGGAAATACTGGCCAGCATCTAAAAGGACAAAACCAACAACGTTGGGGACC
>NW_022748191.1:42695-109847 GCF_011630105.1 Anneissia japonica | reverse complement strand
AATCCGAGTTACCGTAAATTATAAACTAACATCAACTCCCTCGTCCGACTCTACGACATTAATTTGCCGATCCAAACAAATATATATTTTGATAGCAAATCCAATTGTGTTAAAAAATCACATTGGCGAACCTGTGGCGTAAGATTTGTCCCCATGAACTTCACCTCAGGGATTTTAATCCGGCCGGGGCCCTGAACTAGGCTCTAGGCGTCCCCTTGTTTTAGACCCCGATCAGAATTGTTAAAAATCCTTAAATCGACAGTCTATAGAGTCTATGTATAAATAAGAATATACCACTGGTAACATTTAACTGTCTGTTAATTGACAGGAAAACAATTTTGTTATTAATATATTTAATTGTAATTTTGTTTAAATATAATTATTCAGTTGTGGAATTAAATTGTTTATCTTTTAGCTCAAGACCGACAGTGTATATTTAAATTGGACCTCATTGGAAATGGGCTGGACTCCAGCCTAATGGGCGTTCCTGATGCTCATTACGGTAATTTTTACTTTTCTTGATCTCAGTCCATTTGTTATCTTGCTTATGCATGTTGAGCATCGAATAAATTTAATCAATCAATCAAAAAATATTATATCATGAAAAATGTTTGTATGAAGATTATAGTTTTAGTATTATATTTATTGTTTGAATATACTGTATTTATGAATCTATACATTCATTTCTATCGAATAGTACACTTTTTATAAATTGTATTTACCCATGACAATCGGAATACTAACATAATTTGTTTGCGCTATTGCGATGTATTAGTCCAATGCCATGTATTTAATAATCCTCACATCATTCCGTGGTATGATGATACTATAAATAATTGATATTTAATATGATAATGCTGATATGATAAAGAATTGTGAAGTACTATTATGTTGTATCAGCAGCATTGTCCATTGCGATAACTGAATACGATACCGTAATGTTCAGGTTGGGGTGCTCCCGTGGGGGTGGGGGTGGCAGCCGGGCCTGCCCCCCACCCCCTGCCCTAAATCTTTTAAAATGGTAAAAAATTGGAGAAAAAAAGAAAATTACATTCAAATTTAAAATCTGAGAGTGCCATTTCTGGCCATCTAGCGGTGCTATAATCGAAATTGTTTTACCTCAGCCCCAACCATGGTGGGGCTGAGGTGGCGGGAACCCTTCATCTGGCAAAGTCTCTCCCCGTGAGCCCTCTCTATTTTAAACCACTGGCTCTACTTCTGTTTTTATAAATATATTATGTTTTGATGATACTCCGTTATAATTTTTTCTCTGTTTCAAAATCTTTTCTCAATATTTTTCTAATCCAGTGATGTAGACAAAGAAGCCACAACTATCAGGAAATAATATCCGGACTCAATCGTGAAAGGGCAACAGAACTTACCAAGTATTCATAGATAGCCAAAAATTGTGTCACTCATCAAGCTTCCTGCCAGCTCTGATTTCCGGGCAAGAATTTCTGGATATGAAATTAATTAAAATAGTGTAAATTCTATTTTTTAAATGTTTCCTCTGCAATAATCTCAAAAATAAATGTTAGTAATATGTAGTAATTTTTGTAGGCTTTATGTTTATATATATTTTATTATTACTGCTAATGTTTATTTTATAATATAGAGAAAGTAACCCCTTTGTTGTAAAGAATATAGACATGTAAAATAATAAGATATAACATTTTGAGGATTAAAATAAGATTTATTGATTTTTACCGGATGTACCGTACATAATATAGGCCTACAGTATATAAATATAAAATGTATATATAATTATATCACAACATGATTTCAATGCTTAAAAATAAATATAAAATGAAACTGTGGATTTCTTCTCATCTTATATAATGTCTATGTTTACTGTAATAAATTCAATAGCTAAAACATCCTTATTATAATAAGCTTATAAGCCTAAACGAAAAGTAAAGAACTGCTTCATCTATATGTGCTATTAAACTAGCAATTATTTTAAGGACGCCTTCAAGAAAAACATAAAACCGGAAATGACGTGGTTGCTGAGCAACAAGCTCATGCATAATCATGAATATTCAGTGACACCTGTTCTAATTAGACTAACAATAAAATCTTTTTGGTCGATTTTGTCAAAACTGAGCTAAAAGTTTTTATTGTTAGTCTAATGAGCACAGGTGTTACTGAATATGCATGAGCTGTAGCCTAGCAACTGACGTCATTTCCTGTTTTGAAAAATTCGACAGCACCTTGCTCTGAAAAGTTTCGTAATTTGTTGGTGTCATGTGAAAGAGTGTTTATAAGATATAATAGCCTGTAATAGTGCTATATTTGAATCGAAGTGATTGTAATATATTTAATTCGATTATATAGGGCTACTGATTAATAATCATGAACTATATAATATTATTATTAATGCAATTACGACAAAGGAAGTACACACAATGATGTATTATAAATGTACAGTTTACATTTATTTCTTACTCGGAAATGTTACATCAGAACTATACAAACGTAATATAAATAGAATATTAAGATTCTATTTTTATATAATATAGTATAATATATAGGCCTATATATAAACGTAATATAAATAGAATATAAAGATTCTAGTTTTATATAATATATATATATATATATATATATATATATAATGCTTAGACCTAATTATATTTAAGTATGTAATATCGTTCGAGAATTACTTGTTCGTTGTATAAGAAACATAATTGGCAAATTTGATTCAATTCCGGCGATCCAGAGATATAAATCCTAATAAATATCCCCTCGCGATTTGTAGAATTAAGACCACATAAATCCGGCTATTGATATCATCTTGTGTTCCGGCAATTTAATAAGATAAGATAAGATAAGATACACATCGTGTTCCGCTCTGACCATAACTGTACATCGACTTGGCACTTATTGGTGGATCGGTGGATTTAACATGAGGCACTGAAATAAAAGAGATTGAACTAGTGAAAATACATTCAAACTATTTTCATTTTGGCATCTGTGAAGTTAGGCCTAATTAAGTATAAATCTCATTAGATTAAAAAACACTTTTTGGAAACTTTATGACATTCATACTTTCATGAGGTATAGGAATACAAATACAAATTCAGAAATAAAATTGATTGTTTGATTGATTTAATACATTATGTAAGGTGTACATGTTAATAAAGCATTATTTTAATATGAGTGGGTGAGCACGCTCCCCAACATCCCACTCCAAATCGAAAAAGGTCAAAAAAAGAGAATATTAAATCTTAACATTTGAACCAATACTCTATCGGACCCCTGTATCGTCCTATAATAACAAAGCTGTGGTTCAACCTGCTTTTCCCCTTCACTGAATCTGGAGTTTTAGGTGAACCCTCACCATTTGGCATGATCATTACATTTTATGTTCCTATCTGAGATTATTATTTATCTATCTTTATATTATTTACCTGGTTCAATAGACTCGGGTCAGCTCCAGCATGTAACAAGGTTTGGGTTCCGTCCTGGTGAACTTTGTATTCATGGCCACTTTGCAACTATTCATGAAATGGAGTGTTGCCATACTGTAACAACAAAAAATATAAAGTGTAATCAATGGCAGCTACCTCATATGCACACACACTTTTTTTGTAATATAATTAAAACAGGAAATAATAATAAACTGTATAAATACACCAAGATTTTGAGAACATCAACGGCATTAGGACCACTTTATGCTGCATTCAATTTTCATGAATGTGTATTTTATGCGATTGTTATCGGCCTATTTAAATAAAAGTTTTATGACCCATAGATCGTTTTTAAGTCACTATATAAATAATATTACACTTTATTAAATGATTTAGATAGAAAAATTCTAGAATGTATATACAGACAATGATTTTGAGAACATTAATGGTATTAAGATCATGACTTTATATATTTAGCAATTGTTATAATAGGCCTACTGTATTTAAATGGTCGTAAAAGGCATTTTACGACCCAAGGATCGTTTTTAAGTCAATATATAAATAATATTACACTTTAATAAATTAATTAAAATGATTTCACTTAGCCTATTTTTAAATAGTACTTAGATTTACATTTTGAATATAGGTTGCAAAAACATGTGCCTACGACTATGTCATTACACAACAAATCTTTAGCTCCGTTTTTTACTGTTGTTTACATTTTCACTCAGATATTCCGGTTTAATACCATTGTATGAAAATGACTCAAAAAAATTTTAGAAATGGATACCGCAATTAAATCTAACACTATGAAGGCATACAGGCTTGTACAACTACAGTATGGTGCACTTTCTACCTACCTATATGTATATTTCTTTACTTAGAAGAAACACCATTCCAAAATTCAATATTTCAGAAGATGTTTTGCGACGACGTGTCTACAACACAGTTCCGGTAGTTCACATACACGATTGCTTCAACCGTAATTTGGATATTATGAGACAGGTGCACAACCAACCAGGTATCTGAGGCAAATTGCTGCCAAGGACAGTAGTGCCCTACCAGGCTAAACATACAAATTATTAGTTTAGCGCTCACCCCTTATTAACGTCCACCCTTGAATTGGTCTAACACTGGGGCCGAAACGGTATCCGACCAGTTTGTCAAAATCCAGTTTGCCGAAACCCATGATTGCCGAATTAATGGCCGAATCCAGTTCACCGAAATCATGACAACCCAATTTGCCGAAAGCCAGTTTGCCGAATCATTTGCCGTCACCATCGTACAAAAGTAGGCCTACAGCATACTGTGCTTTTGAAAACATGATGGGTGGATCAGGGAGGGGCCATGATATTTACATTTCCCTATTTGTACCCGTGTAAACGCTCCACTTTAAATAAATCCCTCTTCTAGAGCCTTATTTGGAGTAAACGCCTCTTTCGAAAACATCACGTGGCGTATATTTTTTCCTCGAATAAACTCCCCCTTGACTGTAAACACTGATCTAATGGAATTCCCAACACTTTCTACTAATGTTTTACTCCAGTAGAATTACATTTTGATTACAGTGGAATTATGGGGCGATTGTGAATAATAGGCCTACAGTACGTATCCATTTTACACAAAAAAATAAATGCCAGCCTCAAATAAACACCTCCCTCAAATAAACTTACCCTCAAAAACCATTCCCAACAATTAACGCCTCAGGGCGTTTATTTGACGAAATCGTCCGGGACCAAAAATGATAATTTGCCTATCCACATAATTATATAAAACTCAACAGTGGTGGATCCAGGAATTCAATAGAGAGGTGACCCAGGGAGGGACTTTTACTGATTGAGGAACCACCTACCTCAGCCCCACCATGGGGTAAGAAAATTTATGAGTAGGGCACCTCTAGATGGCCGGAAATTATACTCTCAGACTTCAATTTGGATAGGGGAGGGGGGCTATATTTTTCTTTTTTTTTTCATTAAAAATTTAGCGGAGGGGCCCTTGAATCCACCACTGCTCAAAAGATTCGTTATCCAAAAATATTCATAAACACGTAAAATTAGCATGTAAAACCAGATCACATACTAAAAACAAATTTATGCATTCTCGCCTCATCAGGAGTCACTAAGACATACTCTGAGTCAGGTGTCGACTCGATGGAGTTTAATGTCATACCCAGGAAGGGCGCAATCTGTTTTGAAAGGTGGAGGACTTTGAGGAAATATTACATCTATATGACCAGAAAATGACATTTTTAGTAAAATTCATCATCATCATCATCACATCACCATTATTATATATATAGGCCTACTTAAAATGAAGCGCCAACAAATTTCTCATGATCTTTTATCAGGGATTTTCGGCAACCATAGAGATCTTAATATGTGTGATTTACTATAGAAAATAAAGCTTATAAACATTGTTTTTGAGTATGTACTTTACATACATCAAAGCCGTGAATTCACAGCTACCTCAGCCCCACCATGCTTAGGGCTGAGGTGCGAAATTTGAGGAAATAGTACTTCTTGATGGCCGGAAATTACACTTTTATATAGTAAATTCACCATCATCACATCATCTTCATTATAATATAGACAAACTGAAGCGCCAACAAATTTCTCATGATCTTTATCAATCATCACAATTTACTTTTTCGCCTTTAGCACAATTTTCTTCACTTTTTAATATTAATATTATTATCTATTATCTCCACCATAATAATAATAATAATAATAATAATAATAACAATTATAATAATAACAATTATTATTATAATATTACTACTAGTAGTATTGTAGTATTAAAACAAAACTTTGTAGAGCTTACAAAGGGATAAAAACCAAACTGAACCATACAATATCACATTTCTGTATCTGAAAGACCTGGCCTGGGACTTACGGATTTAAGATTTTTTTAAAAATCACTGCCTATGTGTTATTATAGTAGACCTATGTATAACGTGTGCTGATGCATATTTACATAGATTAGAAGTATTTATTTTGAGTGATCCTTGGAAAGAACTTTTATTGGCTAGCAAGAACAAGCTTTATAATGTTAACACTGTGTACAGAGGAGAGGGGGTGGGGGGTGGGGGAAGGCTGCGGTTCCCACGGCTTCCCCCCCCCCACTGTATACGTCCCTGATCTTAATTAAACTTTATACACTTATTATAAATATGCTTATAAGACATTTTATCTGACAGGCCTATTTAATTATTTTTTTTTGCTGATAGCTAAATTGTTAATCAAGTTTGATTTACAGAATAAGACAAAACTAATCAAACTACAATAAGCAGTTATTTATTATACGAATAAACAGAGATCGCATCGCACTTCGCATTGGAAGGCTTCTAAATTCTCAATTTCGCAATTCTGGAATTTTCCTCTAACAATAGACATGTTATAGTTTCTTTTTTTCCCGATAAATCATGTAGGCTAATTTTCTTTCTTTTATCCAATTATGGATGAATAAATAGATATTTATGTCTATGCCCTTACTTTCCGCTGGCTTAACCAGTTCCAGACGCAGTCTCGGTAAAAGACCATCACCATGTCATGCTGTTTTTATTGTTTCACTGTTTTTGATTGACGGCAAATTGGGTTTCGTTAAAGTGGACTAGGCAATCTGTGATTCGGCAAACTGGATTTTGACAATATCGCGTTGATCCGACGAAACTTCACCACCAGGCCCTCCCACAGCCCCAAGCGGACGTAATGCTCAGAGATGCCATGGTCATATGGCACCTACAACCCATGGTTGGGGCTGAAGTGTATAGGCCCTCTATTTCGAATTCCTGGATCCACCACTGGATATAAAGCAGGTGGTGTTTTCAGCCCATGGACTATATAAACCTCGCAGATTTATAAAGCGTCGTTTAACTGGCGAGTTATGTAACAAATGAGGCCCTTGATGTATAATCCTATTTAGAATCATAAAGAGCATGGGGTTTCTAAAAAAAACAAAAAAAAAAAAACAAAACAGTAGGGGTTGTCTACCTAATTCACCACCCCCTTGGACCCTCGTGGATTATACTTTGTGTTTCACAGAAAAAAAAAATGTGTTTCACAGAAAACAAAAATCAAATCCAATATAAAGAGTAAGCTCATCCAATACTTTTTCAAAGCATTATTTATTTCAACTACAACATTAAACTTTGCAAAAACATTTTGATGCCAACAAAGCATTTATAAAAACAAAAAGATTTATTTTTGAATACGACACATTCTTGCAATTCTTTAACAAGCAAGTGTGTAACTAAGTTGTTTTTCTAGTTCTAACGTAGAAAGGTAAAGAAGTAACAAACATGATACAGTATCATTTTTAAACTGCATATTACTATATACATTGATTTGTTTGTAATCCTACAGTATACATGAACCAGATAATACAAAAACATAATGTACATACAGTTATTTGTATATTTCAAAAGTGGCTTATTTACAGTTCATGGAGGTTAACCAAAACAGTTGAGGTATTGTCACTGCTATTAGCTAGAGGGTTAGACAGAATCCATTGGAACACCTCCAGTGATCATATTTAGCTAAATCCAGTATCATCTGCAGTTCTACAAATCTGTTACTTCCAGTGGTGTATCTAGAAGTCTTGCTGATGGGAGTAATGAAGGTGAAGTGGTGATGTGTATAAGGGGAGCTCCGTGAACAGTTGAGGGGCACTAACTCATGAAATATGGTCATTTTTAACTACTTGCAAGCGTTTTTTTTTTTTGTGGGGGGAGGCGACTGGTGGGTGCAAGTAATTTTTGGACAATTCAAAGTACGTATGTATTGTGCAGTTTTGTTCAGGCACTAGGAAAGCATTTGTTGCACTGGGTACAACCAATTGTCATCTAGGTCAACTAGGGCAGTTTCACTCAATAGGCAGTGTTGGAACAGTAATGCAAGAAACATTGTGGGGGTTATCCCCATAGCAGTTTATTTCTGTATTCTGTATATAAAACTATGTCCACATTACCAAGTTATAAATATTTGTGATTTGTATGGCTCTGATGACATCATAATGCTCCTCAACCCATATGAGCATAATGTATCAAATCCATATCAGTCAAATCAACGCTATTTTTACATCTTGATAGTGTGGACAAAGCTCTACTTGAAATGTGGTGACATTATTAAGATTTTTTAATCAAAACCAAAAGTAATATTGCTGATAACATGATTTTCCAATGTACTTAAAACAAATACTAAGCTTTAGGTCTTTGTGATCAAAATTATTTAAATAAATGAAGATATTTGGAATGGTTAACAATGGATGTCATAGAAATTCAATTACAAACGCTGATTTAAACTTGGAAGCTGATGGATTGTGTTAGGACGCAGAATCACCGGCTGACCCCGATTTCCAACCACGTTCCTTATGATATTATTCTGAGGACGTAAAACGGGAATTTGTTGTACTGGCTCCAGACGGTATAATCCTGCAGGATTGGGCGCGGCCAACCTCGGGTTGCCACCTCTTATTTGGGTTGTTTGTAAGTTTGCTCCATGGGGTGCTTGGACATACTGTATTAGTGTTTGAAGCTTGTTTGCACTGCTTGGGACAGCTGGTATGATTTGCATCGGACGTGCTCTATTTCCCAGTTGCTAAAATAAAATATATAAAAACATCCTTAGGATATTGGCAGTAAATAGTTAAAGACATACAGTAACACAACTGTATTATCTAAAACCAATATTAAAATATTAGAAACTCACTGTAATATCATGGAGGTATATTATTCATAGGCAGAATTTGATATAATATTTGGATTAATATTTTATATTTACCGGGTTGTTTTGTACTGTAGTGTCCAAGACATGTGAATGAGAAACTGTTGGCTTCATAATTGGGGACTGGATTGTGACTGAAGACTGAAAACATAAAAAATGTATAAATTAACTCATATTAATGAAAAAAAAGTTATTATGAAATATAATACAAATTTATAATATCTTTATATTATTATATCAATTTTCTGTATTTATCTGTTGTTTTTAATTTAAATTCAGTGTTGTGGATTTTTCAAATCTCTTATGTTCAATTAATCATGAGTTCAGTAGGACCATAGTGGATTAACGTTCCTACCCCATGACACATAGTCCAATTAGGTGGCATATGAAGGTCATTTGGACCTTAGTGGAGTAATGTCCCTACCCCATGATGTATAGTTTAATTAGGCTTGGAGTATGAAGGTCAATAGAACTTTAATGGAGTAAAGTCCCTACCCCATGATATATAGTTTTAATTAATAGCACATAAACTGAACTGAACTTTATCAAGCTAAAATGTAAGTTTCACCGTATCTCTATAGTTTCTTACTTTGGGTGTCTTGTCAGTATTTTCTGTAGTTCCCAACTGTTGACAGGTCTTCATGTGTGCAGGCCAATGTTTTTGTTGACATGGGTAGTCACAGTAACTAGTGTTCCAACAACAATAGAATACAGCTTCTTTCTCACAGTTAGCACACTGAAAAAAATAAAATGTATTGCTGTATATCAATGTGTATATGATGAAAAAGATGAACTTTTCTCGTCTTTTTTCCCCCATTTACACAATGTTGTTCAGTAACGAAGGGGTGTCATATGGTGTTGTGTTGTCAACGACATGGTATTTAATTAAATTATGGGACTATGCAGGCCCGTAGACAGGATATTTGATGGGGCGGTGAATTTTGCAAGTGAAGCAGACCTTAGGATGGGGGGGGGGGACGACTACCTAGGGTTCCCCGCAGGGGTGGGGCGAATCACAGGAAGCTCTGGTAAGTTAGAATTTTGAGGGCATTATAATGGATTTCTGAATTTTTCATTAATTTGGGTATTGTTTAGGGACCTAAAGCAGTGGCGGATCCAGGAATTAAAAATATGGGGGTGGGGGAAGGGGGAGAGAAAGGTAGGAACTTTCACAGACCGATGGCCTATAATTTATGATTATGGCACCTCTACATGGACATAAATGGCACTCTCAGACCTAAATCTAATTATAATTTTTCTTTTTTCTTCATTTCTTTTCTTGAAACCACTGTGAAGTTAATGATTTCCAAAAATTTCATTATTAAAAATCAACAGTTAGAAGAGCTGGCAAATATATAATGCAATGCATGCCATAGCATTTAGTAATAATTAGGAATGATTTTTGTGAAATAATAGGTTTCAAAAAGTGGACCTTTTCGAATTGGGGGGGGGTGTCTGCACCCTCTGCACCCCCCTCCTACAGGCCTGCTATGCAATACTCTTAAAGTATGAAGGTATAGGACTTAATTGAATAATAACATCATCAAGGCACCAACTTCACACTTGAAATCATGATTTTTCAAAAGGAAGCCAAATGCTTTCTGGTGTGCCCCACAATTACCTACTAACTATACAAAGACATTTTCATTCTTACCCACTGTTTCTTTTTGGTAAGATCAATTGCAGTTTGTTTCTCAGCTTCCATCTGTTTCTTTAGTGTTTCCAATGCCATGGCCTTATCATGATCAAATGTGCTTCGCATCTCAGCTATAGTTAAGGCTGTGAAGTGTAAAGAAAACGGAATTAATGAATTAACAGATGAAATAATTCTTGAAAGTTTGCATGGCGAGTATCGATAACAAAATCATAAAACTTTGGGTACACCATTTGTAAAAAT
The DNA here is from genome assembly GCF_011630105.1 of Anneissia japonica. Lineage (NCBI taxonomy): Eukaryota > Metazoa > Echinodermata > Crinoidea > Comatulida > Comatulidae > Anneissia > Anneissia japonica. The sequence goes on along the minus strand of NW_022748191.1, from coordinate 98,820 downwards.
ATGGTTTTGAGGTAAAACCACTGGTTGTTTCAAGGGAAACAATAGATCACCGATGATTACCATCTCTAATTAAAACCAACAGAAGTCATCTTTTATCATTCTCCTGATGACGGTCAGAGCAATCTCACCGAAACGTCGAGACAGCCAACCAGTGGTTTAATCGCCAAACCATATTATTACACATGGTGTACCGGAAGTTTTATGACTTTGTTATTAACAGATGAACATATTATAGTAAATTGTAAATAAAATGCACAAACCAGCAGTGAGATCGGTAGTCTATGAGTGAGATGTCTGGATAATGCACATTCTTATCTATCACCAAAGAAAACACAGGTTACAAATTGGCCAATTGATGATTTACATATATGATATCTGAGCAGTCCCCATGCTGTGGAACTGATGATTTTAACATGACTTCCATCGCAGAAATATCCAATGAAATTCACAATTATTTACATGTGCATATCATCGCAAATTTTGGAAAAAGTTTCTACATTTAAAAAAAAACAGTAACCTTAGAAGCCCATGCAGGTTAATCGTCAGAAATTTAGCATAGTTCTTACCAGCTACATGTTTGAATTCCTCTAGTTCTCTTGTGTGCCTCCACTTTAGAAACTCAACTTCATCTTGGAATCCTTTCATCACTTTTTTTGTTTCATCTTCCACTGATTCCTCTGCTACTTCAGAATACATTTCAATCAGTGCCTCCTTCACTACATTTGAAACCTAAATACAGAAATTACCTAGCTCAATTTTTTTGGAATTTATTCTTGACCATTTTATAAAAACAGGATCATCAGATATTGTATAAGTAATTGTCATCTTTCCAAAACTGCATCCAACTGGAAAAAAGTTTTGGTTTTGAAATACAAATGCAAAAAAAAGAAGACAAATTAATCATAAGGCTTACTTTTGAAAGTGCACATAATCTATTTGTTTACCTTTCCAATGTACTTGTCAAAGTTCTTGATCCTTGCAGCTACTTTCCCATAATTCTCAGTTTTGTTGTGTTCTCCACTAGACTGCTGTTTTTTCCCATCATCTGCAATATTCTTTGATGAAGCACTACTCTCATCAAGGTCATGTTTTTTTGAAGGTAATGCACCATTTTCCAATTGTACCCCTGGAGTCTGTTTTTGAACCAAATCTACTATTTCCTTCACATGATCAAGAACCTCATCATTTTCCAACTTTCCCTCATTTTTACATTCATTCAATTCAATTTTTAAATCTTTAGGTGTGTCTGGCTCTTTTTTAATCAACTCTACTTTGCTAGAGTTCTCTTGATGAATCTTAGATTCTTTCTCATTAATTTCCATTTTATCATCCTCTTTTGTAATTTTATCACTGTCCTCTTTTACATTTACAAAATCAGACTTACGATCAATCTCATTATTCACTCCAGACAAATCAATAATGGCATCCATACCATTTTGATCAGGTACTGTTGGTTGTGATGCATTTCCAAGGTTAACAGGTTGAACTTTGGTAGTATTTTCATTGACTTGGAAAGTTATACCACTTGTTTCATCAGCCATTTTAGATTCTGGTTTCATCATGTCTTCTTCAGATTCCTTGTCATTATTCATGCATACATCAGATTCTATTGAAGGACTTTTACGTTGCTCATCATTTGTAACATCATCTTCATCAGGCACTGGGGAGATCTTTCCACTTTGTTCAGTTGAGTTGTCATCAACATCCATTGCCTCTTCAGAACTGCAACTCCTCTTTCTCCTGACCTCATAACCAATTTCTTCAATGTCTTCATCTGAGCTTTCAGAATCACTTTCACTTTCCTCACTTTCTGACTCCGACTGAGTATCTGCTTCTTTGTCCTCTAGCTCAGATTTCAAACCCAGCAAAGCTTTACAAGACTCAATTGTTTTACCCAGTTTTTCCATAAATGTGTCCCTTTTGGGTAGGCCTTGCTGCAAGGTCATCTCGCCCTTCTTTTCATCTTTTTTGTTGGACCCTTCCATATCTTCTTTTTCTAAATTTGCTTCATTATCCCGACTTGAGATAGGCTTTTGACCATCAGTCGATGTATCCATCTCATTTGTCCTTTTTTCATCATGTTTTTCTTGGTTTGTATTGCCATGATTATCATTCTTTTCATTAATTTCACTTGTTTCCTTAATGTCCTTCCCCTCAATCTTAGTCTCTTTTTGCACATCTATGGAATCACCATCAATCATCTTATCTAAAGATTCTTCTGTTATATTCCCTGTACATTTCTCCAACTTCTTCTCATCCAATTTTTCAATTAATGGCTTGGGCCTTGGTGACATTTTTTCCTTGCCCAGTAACTTGGTTGCTGATTGATCTTCTACCTTTTCAACATCCATTTCCAAGGAGACATCACAGACCTCAAACACACCAGGAGTTGTGGCAGAAGGAATGTCAGTACTTTCTTCACTTACAGATCCAGTATTGTCAACTGTTTTAGAGATTTCATTGCTTGCCTCTGGTCCAGCTTCAATGTTACTCGACTTATTATCTTCCATCTCTTCAGTTTTGTTTTTGCCTTTGTCAATTCCCTGCTTGTCATTGGAACTGACCTCTTTAGCAGCAGTAGGTTCTGGCTCTCTTGTTCTATTTACATCGATACTTGTGCAGGTGTCAGCATTTTCATCTGATATTGAATCACATTTGTTTGAGGATTCAACAGAAGCATCCTTTACTTTCTCAGTGATATTTGGCTTTCTAGTATCAGTTGCCTTCTCTGTGTCATTAGGTTTTCCAGTATCTTTAGGTTCCACATTATTGTTTGACTTCCCAGTGCCCTTAGGCTCCCTGGTATCTGTATTTTTCTCAATATTTTTAGAATCTTCATTATCATTTGGTTTCACAGTTTCATTTGTTAGTAAGCACAACCTAGATTTGTCCTCAACTAAAATGTGTTCACCAGAGGCATCCAATGGCTCTTTCTTGATTGAAATTACAGGAGACTTTTGGAAGATACTTATCTTGTTCCTGCTCTTTTTCATAGCAGCTGGGGTATTAATTGGTTTTTTCCAGTTTGTGTTTTTAGGATCATATGGTGTACGATAAGGAGCATAGTCAAACTTGCCAAATTTCTTGCATATTTTCTCAATGTGCACACCCATCTCTGTAATAGCATTATTTAAACCATTTGTTTTCTTTTTCGTTGTAATCGGAATTTCCTCAGATATCATGTAGCAGTTTGCAACTGGCACCCAGGCTCTGAAAAGATGTATTCATAGGAGTACAAATTACTTTAATACAAACTAGAATAAAAAACGGTGTAAAATATACAAAATATACCTTAAACCAAATACAGAATATTATAATACTTCATAGCTTTTTGTAACGTCATATTGGATGAATAGATGGCAAAATCTATGTATTCGATCTTCAAAAATACAAAAAAAAAAAAAAAAAAAAAAAAAAATATAAGTATAATCGTACATACCTATCATGCTGACCAAAGAATCGCACATCAACCTGACCTTTCTTTGTTTGCAAAGCCTTAAAAAATTAAGTATAATTTAATTTTTTTTTTTTAATAAAAAATTCAATTTTTTTTTATTGAGAGAACAATATTATGGACAGACAGGCAGATATCTTGCCTATACAAATCACATCAAATTATGTCCTTTATTCTTTATCTTGTCATTATCATTACTGTATTATATTTCAAAGTGAACATTCAAATCCTTGGAATTAAGTGAGTTGATTTTTGTTCATTGTATTTCAAAAACCAATACTCAAGGCTGTATCGTAATTAACCTGGTGGATTTGGTCTTGTCATAATCTTCCTATTACATAAAGAAACTATCCTGCTGTACAATGCTTAATGGTTTTGAATCTCACCTTTGCAGGCCAGAATGGGAAACCTTGCAAACGTGCCCAAACCAATGGGTGAGGTTCTCTCTGCCAGAAAATGAACAAAAACATGATAAATTAAATGAAACAAAAGGAATAGAACAAGGTCTGAAGACTACTATTTGTTGTATTGCATTTTACATGCATTTCATAGTATTTTATATTATATTCCAGGCATTTGCTTGGTTAAAATCTGGGAAATTGTCCCAGCCATCAATATACCTACAATCTATGTAGTGGTATATAAAACAAATATTACTGGGATTTTAATTGGGTCATAGTTCGAATCCTGCTGTAGCCCACTCTAAAAACTCCTATTATTATAATATATTTTTTATTATAAAACTCAGGTAAATGTAATTAGAGGGGATACTTACACAAGGTTCGCAAAACCAGTTCTCTCTCTTTATACATGATGATAAATAACAATCCTCACATATTTCAATCTCACTCATCTAAAAAACAGAAAACCAAAACAGAAAAACTTTTATAAACATAAATAGTAGACAGAATGATTCTTAAACTTTTGAATAAGTAAGATATGTTTTGTAGACAGTAATTACTAGTGCTACTTACTTCATGTTTGCATATTTTAATGATCATCTTGGCATTATTTGTAAGCTTGTGATTGGCTAGAAAAAGAAGAAATATACAGGTAGATCATGGAATACATTGTGCAGTTGCAAGTAAACAGGAAACAGTATAATCTCTTCTCAAGGCATAAAAAATATAATGGGGAAATGGGGTTGGTAATACTGTTGTAAAAGTGTATAGTAAATAACCTACATCCATTATATACAATACAGTTGTGCAGTATCCACTTGGCTTCAGCTATAAATGCATCTGTTGATCCATACTTCTTACTCTTTATATTCTGTAAAAAAACATTTGAAAACAGATTTGTCCATTTTCACTTTGATTCCCATCTACTATCTTAATTTTCTTTATTGAGTATAATGACAGATGTGATTGATTCCCATCTACCATCTTTATTTTTTCTTTATTGAGTATATAATGACAGAAGATGTGACCAACCTTTTCAAGGGTTGATAAATCCATTGGATGGAAAATGTACTCGTAATATTCAGGTACTGTCTCCAAATCCACTGGTTTCAGGAAAGGTTGGGCCTGAAAATATTACAATAAAGTAAATAATGCATGATCTAATAAGCTTGTGATAAAATAATAAAAATTAGTTCGTATAAAGAAAAAAAAATAATAGGAAAAATAAAGAGCTATAACAAGAGGATCTGTAGATTAAATGTGTTATGATGAATGTTGATGCATTATGTGCAACAGGCCTACTTATCAGGAAGCATATAGCAGAATAGTTGCACACTGTTTACATGTTTGTGTTGAGGGCAATGTACAATAGAAAATATATATATAACATGCCTAAATATGGTCATGATGACATCACATCATGACCATATATAGGCACATCATGACTATATATGGGCATGCAACATTTTTTTTTTGTTGACGAAAATTTGATAATCTAGATAGAGCTTTAGTTTGCATGCAGTACTAAAGGATACAATTTTTTCCACCAGTGTGAAGAAAGGAAGTAGTCCTTAATAATGGAGATCCTATCTCTGCCTCTATGTCAGTGTGTTGCAAGGCAATGTTAGGTTTTTTTAAGTAATGAAAGTGCTTTCTTAAATTAAAAAAATTAGAACATACCCAAGAGTGCTTCATCCGCTGTAGTGAGAAGATGAGAAGTCTTGAGAGTTGGTCAACTGATAACATGCTCATTGCACGGGACTGAGTCTCCACACATTCTGCTTTCATTATTTTCTATTTGGAAAATATCAAAGATGTTTACCTTATTCATATTTGAAAGGGCAGATGGTTCCATGTACAAACATTGCAGCAAACAGTAGGAAGAAAATTAAATTGCTACATACACTGGTAGGATTGCATTGGATTGGATATATTTGGTGTGAACATCCTAGGGATAACCCACAAAAGATATAGTCGCCATGGCAAACTATTGATTACCTGACATTCTGGGCAGAACCAGTCTCCATCCGTTTCCTCATTCAACTGCAGACATCGTGAGTGGTAGACTCTTGGGCACAATTCACAACAGATAACAGACCCTTCTCGGTGACAAATCCAACAGTAAAAGTCGTTACTAGAATCCTGGTTAAGTATCAAAATATAACTCAGAAAAATTAAAATCACTGTATGAAAATTTACGCAACTTTCATATAAAAAACTTACGTAACTTGTCATATAAATCTACTGTAGGTATTGAGTAACTTCATCAGTGATATACTGTATAAACGATATAATATAAAAATATGAAGCAAATAAATAAATCAAATGACAATAGCATTCACTGCTTCATGTCTGGAATAAATGTCTCAAGTTCAATTTTTCAGGGAAACTGGCAAAATCAGACAAACTAATCATTCTTTCATTAGTAAATTCCTGGTAATTTCCCCCCCCCCCAAATAAGAAATTTAACCCATCGTTCTTTTTGCAGACCTACCTGCTCACGTCGCTTTATTGGTATTTTCTTCTTTTTCTTGGAGGAAGGAACATAATCGTCTCGTTCCCCAACTGGTTTTTTCTTATCCCCTTTGTTGGAATGTGCTGTATCTAATTTTCGTTTTAGAGTTATCTTGAGGTCTGTAAGATGGACAGAATGTTTGTTTAGCAAAGTTTTAATATTCATAGAATTTCAAAATAGTTTGAACTAGCTAATTTCTTATACACTAAAAGATTTGATTTATTGTTGCAAGTCTGGAACATGAAAATCCATACCGTATTATAATAAATAATCAAGTCTTTTTTTATTATTACAATCCTGATAATAATTATAATACTTGCTAAACCAATGCTATTTCGATAACAACAACAATGAGGTAACAAATCTACCTTCTTCCTAATTAGTTAATTATTATTACCAGAAGTTCCTTAAATATAAATCACACAAACAATATACTTGTGTACTTAGAGTAAGTAAATATTTATGCTACATCTAATTTTTGTACAAGCAATTTATTGTAGTCATTATGTTGTGTTCATCTGTTGGAATTTTAGTGTACTACACAAATGATATTTTGAGAATGAATTTGAAAATCACAGCACTACCACATCATAATACCTGCATTAGTACTATTACCTCGTAATATCTGCTACATTACAATACATTTTGCATCAAAATACCTGCTACCACATAGTCCTTGCTACATCATTATATTATGCTACATCATAAGAATTGTCTTTATTTGTAATTGATTTCTTGTTTTTTGTCATCTCTGTTTTGCCTCGACCCTGCATGTGCCTAATTAAGCCATGACCTGGGTTTTTTGTGACATTCTTCTATAATGTTTTCTTTAATAAAGAATGATTAAAAAAAAATGCTATCTTATATTTGCTGCATCATTTTACATCATAAAATCTGCAACATAATAATGACTGCTATATCATAATCACTGAAAAATGGTGCTACATGAGATGTACAGTAATTACGCTTATAATGATTTCAAACCATATGTTATAATCAAATAAATATATCCTCAGTACAGTACTTGCCTTTGGTTCTGGATAGACTAGTTTCAAACTTCTCAGGAACCAAAATGTATGGCTCTTTACGTAACCTGTGTAAAGGAAAGCATGATCAGAGAGTGAATTCAGTAAATACACAAATATCATACCACTGCTCGTAAAAGTAAAGGATACAACATGATTGATCAGTGAAATCTTTAAGTATAGTGGATCTTCAGTTATGATTTTTTTCATGTGCACAAGGGAATTTTTTTTATTTTTTTATTTGCGCTAAATATTATTAAATATTTTAATTTCATATTTAAAGAGGGTAAATCTTCCAGCTAAGCCAAGAAGGACAGCTGATATTCAGGGGCCCTCTTTAAAAAAATAAAATACATGACAATTCAATACATACATCCAGATAAAGAATGTAAGTTTTTTAGGTGAACTTGACCTTCCTTGAACCCTCCAGCTAAAACCAAAGTAGAGTGCCAGTCAATTTTTATTATACTGTACTATAATTGTACCAGAGGTCCAATAATCTCCATGGTTCAGTAAACACACATTAGCTACAAGCAGCGGTGCTATGGAGAGGAGTGGCCATCCTTCCCTATAACATATCAGTAGGCCAATCACTAAGGTGCTATTGTCAGAAATAGTTTGGAAGATGGAACTGCTTATTCATAGTTCCTTCTCATATTCTATACAGTTAAACAATTACAGAAGTAGAAAAATTGAGATGGGTTTCTTAGTAGGATAACTATCAAGCCTCTGTCATATGGAATGCTAAAAATCTATTCAATAATACTAGTCAATACTGCATCAATCAAATAAATAACAATGAAAACAAAAAGTAAATAATTAATTGTGCCAAATTAGAAATTGTGTAGGTCTAAAAAGTAGAAATTATTTCACCATAGAAGGGAGAGGCATAGATCTGACCAAAATTTTCAACTGATCACCACCGCCTATCTGAAATCAGGGGAAGATGAATCTTGCTGAGAGAAAATACTATTAACAGTTAAAGTCTAGAACCTGCATCTTTAAAAAAACAAAAACAATTTGCAAAGCAGAAATATGCTGACATACGGTAGTAATCTGTCCTATAGAAACAATGCCATTGAAATAACTGTATGTTTTGTAATAGAAATGTCTGGAAAAGATTTTACTTTCCATAATTGATTTAAAATTAATTATTAATTAATGTAAGTTGTATTATACTGTAGTAGTAAGGATATAGGTAATATATGTTAAGTAAATTTAATGAAAAAATATATAAACAAGTAAACAAATTTAAATAAATATATAAAAAAATGAAGAATCAAATAAAAACATAAAACTAGTAAATAAAACTAGTACAATAAACAAGTAAATATAAAAATAAGTAAATTTTAATTAATGAAAAAATATATAAACAAGTAAATAAATAAACAAATTTAAATAAATATATAAACAAATAAAAAATAAAATAAATACATAACTACAAAGGAATTATGGTGATAGGTGAGAGAGATAGTTAAAATATATATATAAAATAAATACATAACTACAAAGGAATTATGGTGATAGGTGAGAGAGATAGTTAAAATATATATATAAACACAAATTGTTAAGAAAGAGGTAATTACTTAATTCCTGTCCATATTTCGCTATACTAAACCTATGTCAGAGTTTGGATTGTCACGACAATGAAAAAACATTATTGCAATTTAAGGATCAAGACTCAACATATACGGATCAAGCAGAGCCATGAAGAAACCGTGCAACAAAAACGCATCAACATTATGTTACCAGTTCTCCACAAAAATAAAAAAAAGCCTACAAAATTGTACAAAATAGTGTACAGATTTTGTATCCTCGACAGGAAACTTACCGTTTTTTCCCATTCATGATACTGTTTTTAACAAATCTTAGACAGATTTTTTTAATCCAATGATATTTTTCTTCAGGGAAGATACTTAGAAATGTATAGGAAATCCACAGATTTACTAAGATAGAGTGTACAGGCTACATTTTCCATAAGAGAATAAAAAATCAGTCATATATTTAACAAAATAGAATCCAAAAAAGCCTGACAGCATAGGAAGGCCATTATACAGCTTGGTTATTGAATAATCAAAGGCCTTTAGATCACGTGATTACAACAGCCAATGGCAGCACAACACTGCTCACCCTGTTGACCCCATGATGATGACAACTACTTACAAAGCACTACGCATAGTAGTTGTATGAATGCATGTATTTCCAAGATGGCAGCCATTCTTTAGCTTTTCCTGTGTTAAAAGCAATCCCACTTAAAATGTCAAATGAAAGATCTAAGTACTTAATATTAACATACTGTGAGAATGCTACGAGTATATTTTTATGGTTATTGATTGGTTAAAATTTTCAGGCTTTTTGGGAAAACCTCTTGTAAAATATGGGAATAGATGAGTCATGCATGAAGAACAGCATCTATACATTTATATCCATTAAATAGTGATATCACCACTATTTCTTTATATGAATTAAAACATGTAATGTCAATCATACCTTCCCAATCTAGGAATTATCTACTACATAGTGATTCTGTATACAAGTGTACACAATATATTTACTGCATACTATACAGTAGCTTACACGATGGACATTTTATATAAACATACTGCATTACTTCTGGTCAATCAAACTATAAAGCTATAATTATTCTAGTAATATCTCTATCAAAATACAGTAACTGTTGTAACAAAATATAAAGCCTAATCTAACAAGAATATTAAATTCAAAATTCACTTAATAACTATGGATTTCCTGAAATTCAACCAAAATCCTGAGCAAAGAATGATACAATTATTAAACACTCGTCTATTGAGAGTAATATTTTTATGATTTTAATTACCGTACATCATTATTTTTATGTTCAATTCATATTTAATTTTGTATTTCATGGAATTATAATCTAATTTGGACAATATTGCATGATTTTTGTTATATCGTGAGATACATTTCTATTGAATAATTTTCTCATCTTTTATAGTACTTTGTAAAGTTTTATGTTCGTTATTACAAATTTAATTACTACTTACATTATTTCACTAGTTTGATGATGGGCATAGTGTAAGAAGAGTATGTTAATTTTAGTATTATTTGGAGACAAATAGTATGTAATGCTTATTAATATTAAATTTGGAATTGCATGGCTTGTTGGTTGCTAATTTTAATACTTTATGCTTCTATTTGCAAACTGAATCATAACTTAAAGTCTTAATTATTTTGTACATAATTATGTAGTTTTGATTTTTAGGTCTTGTATTGCTAGGGGGCTCTAGAAGTCAGCTTGGTTTTTGAGCCACCTTCTTATAACAGGTCAACATGGTAGGCCCACGACCGACATGTCATCACAGGGTCGTAAATATGTTGCAACGTAAACAGTTCATATTGGTATGCTTTCAATAAATGTGAATGAAAAATTTAAAAAATTTTATCAGGGAATTAATGACAGCGACGGGCATGATAAAATTTCCTTACGTTTGTAGTGTGTGCAATAACAAATAAAATATATTTTTATAAATATCTTAATTCAAATTGAATTAATTACAGAGCATTTTATCGCTTTTCATTAATAAAAGACACATTATTATTAAATAAAAAAAAAAACTTGTGGAAATATTAGCAATGCAAAATATCTAAACTTGAATTTTTACATTGCCTAATAAAAATATCCTTTGATCATCTGTAATTTCATGTTTTTTTTACTATAGTAATAATCATTATGACTCTTTAAAAAGATTAAATTGAAATTAGCAGCATACTACTGGCAATAAAAATGACTACATTGACTATTTAAAGCCAATGTGTATAAATTAATTTCTAACAGGTAAGGCAGAAAATTATTTCTTAAGATTTTTATACATTAATGATTAAAAAATGCCTGTCTTTATAAAAGAAGTACAACAACAAGGATTATGAAAGTTGGCTGGTGTATAATAAGTACTGTAATTATCTAATGCAATGATATGAAATTCATGATGATTTTTTTGTTTGTTTCTGTATTATATACAATGCAAATGAGGTCAATAAAAATAGATCACTTTTGATAAAGCTATATTTACCAAGTTCCTATATGAGTTTTAGTTTATTTTACAAACAATGTTAATTTCTGTTTTAGTGTCACAGTACCAATAGCTATGTGAGCATGTTTTTACTTGGTGTGATGGCATCTTGCATGCACTATATTTCAGCCTCCATAAGTTAATTGAATCGTTGGTAGTCTGTTGTTGTAGCTCCATGCCAAAAATATAAACAGAAATACAATGATTAGATAAGGATCCTTACTGAATGGGTGAACAACCTGGGAATGGGATCCCTCCCAAGATTAAGGCAGCCCTTTGCCTCTACAGAATTTAAAATTGGACTTGTAGGTGGGCATTTTTGTACGACTGAGTGAAGATCATTTTCTTTAATAGAATATTTTATGATTCTTTCCATATTGTTGTCCAATTTCCTTTGTTGAGGCAGAATGTCTCGGTGGTGAACGGTAGTGGAAACAAAATACCTGTCCGCAGATGATATATAGAAGTGAAGCTCAGTTGCAAATTCTTGATAAGGTCCAAAAAGTTTTGCCGGCTTGGCGTACAGAGGATCTATGTAATCGGGGTGAAGAGCAACCTGTATTACGGTAAACTTATTTCCATACTTTTTTAGGTATGTATGTGACTAAAGTAAAGCTTGACTCGCACATCCATGTAGTTGCCCATGAAGAATTTGCTTCGTAAATAACCTATTTCCAAGAAGTAATAATATCAGCTTCTTCCTGTTTTCTAATCTAGGTTTTTATGATTGTTGGAAGACATTTTTGAGACTCCCAAATAGATAATCTGGTCATTCATCTGAATAAAACAGGTTGTAGGATGGTAGGAGAATTTATATAAAATCATTCTTGAGATCCACAAGGAAATAATCCTTAAACCTCAAACCTGACTTCTATATTGAAGAATTGTTCACAGAATTTGAACTCTTTATATAGGTTTTCCTTCTCAAGTAGCACTGCGTGGAAAAAGTCAAACATTATGATCTGAAAAATTCAGATATCCTAAAATAAAACCTCCAGGTTGTACACAATTTAAATTTACTATCAGTTGATCTTAAAAACACACACCAAAGATAGACCCAATAGAATAAATACCAAGTTAGCATAGTGCCATTGGACTGAGGTGCTAATCTGTGTGCTCTTAACTGCTATGATCTTTCTGTTTCTGGTCTAATAGCAAGTCTGGTCAATATGTAGTTTAGTAAATTCTTCTATGTTCAGGAAAAGATCGTCTCCTAAGTTCGAGCTCAATTCATATCTGGAGTTCTCTTGTCCTGCAGACATGAGTTCCAAGTCTATCTAATTACTGTATTTATTTTAATAATAAATTCCCCAGGCCATTTATGTTGAGAAGAGTTTTTGAGAGGGCATTTTATTTGAGGGAGTCATTTATTTGAAAAAGGCATTTTTATTTTGGTGTAAAATAGATAGGATAATACTTAAATAATGCCTCGTAAATTCACTGTAATGTGGAGTTAAAACACATAATTACTCTCAACGTGTGTTATTGCATGACCATAACGACTACTGATCCAAACCAGGTTAGAAAAAAGGTAGTTCTACTGGAATATAACAATTGACCAATTATTGCTAGGTGGCTGTCCCTTCTTATTGCTATAAAGATCATCATAATTGCTGTATTTGTTCTTTTGGACGTGCTTTAAATTACTCTAAATCTAGCTTTACAATAGACACAATAATGACACGACATTCTTCAACACTGCATGCATTTGTATTGTATCGTCGTATCGTAATCATGTCTAGTGTAAATGTAGCTCAAATTGATTGGTGATGTCCCAAAATTCACCTACACAAACTTTGTGTGAATGGTCGTCCAAGGGAATTAGGGATAACAACAGCAAATCTTGGTCATATTTCAAGGAAATATACGTCGATAGCTAGACCTTTACTACAGCACCCTGTGCCCATAGATGATGAATAATAATAGTAATATGTTATTTATATAGCACTTAATGCCAACAAAGGCCTCTAAGCGCTTCACATTACTAACCCCGGTCATTGGATTAGATGCCTATGGAACACAAACTGTTCCATAAAGTTGCAGCAGCTACATCAGCACATTTTGGCATTTAACCCTACCAGGTACCCATTTATACTCCTAGGTGGAGAGAAGCAATGCAGATAAAGTGCCTTGGTTGGGACGCCAGTAAACTATACCAAATTGATTAGAAATTCAACTTGAGAATTTTGCCCTAATGGTTTGCTAATGCTCCAAAAATATACATTTTTGTTTTTTCGACAAAAATGTTAGGCCTAGGTCCCTGCATATCTCTACGGCCTGTTTAGCTATGCACAAGTCTTTGACACGTGAACTACGCTAGGATTTCTAAGCTAGCTAAGGTTTACGAAGGATCCCATAAACTTCAAAGCATACAATACAAGGAAAGCTAGAATAAGTAAATAAACACTTTTGAACAATCGTATTGTCTTTCCTTGCCATTTATTTCTCATGTTAACAGTGGGTGGTTGTTTTTGCAACCATAAACATTACCTTTTCCTATACTTTTACACTGATCGCACTGTAATATTTTCCATGGTTATACCTGCTGTAAACAAACGTCGCCTAATTGGTTTATAACACAGGTGGGCAAAGTGCGGCCTGATAGTGATTTTTCTGTGGCTCGCAAAATTTAAATAAAAAACCTATGTGTGCGGCCCACCAAATATCTTTGGGGTAGAAACACCTTGTTTTTTATGGCCCGACACTGATCATCTGTAAAAAGTACATGTCATATTAAAACTGAGAATAAAGTGGTATAAAATAGTGCATCTGGAAAAATTAAATTTTGGGTGCGGACCTCGGTGTTAAATCAAACAATCGCTATGTCACTCCGACCGATTTTTATGCCCACCCCTGGCATGTGTTGAAAATGTTTCTTCCATTAGTTTTGATTACAGTATATACGGTAACATAATTAATTTATTTTGCCTAAAATGATAAACAATATTAAGAAGGCCTTACCCGGCATTACTCCTGTGTGCTCTACGCAAAGCTAAGGGTAGATCTTTGGCAAATGGAGGTGTCTCAACTGCTGGGGAGGCTACATCTGATGTAAAGCTCGTATCCGAGTTGCTCACTGGGGATGGACAAGAACTTGATATTGAAGATATATCAGCTGACATACCGAATCTTGTAATTTAATACCTGAAAAAAACAATCAGACCAATAGAAATTTACGAAAGATAGATTATCTACCCAATCAATTAGGCCAAATAAAAAAAAATTATTGTGATGGCCACACCCTACAGACCCAAAATGTTTGAAATTGAGAATCGGCATTTCAGTTTTTTTTTTGTTTTTTTTGACTACAATGAAAAATATTTTTTTAATGAGCTAAAAAGGCTTGAATGAGCTTATCTTGCGACAGTGTTATGCGATCCTTTTGCACTTCAATATAGATTTAAAAATGGTCTTTGTTGTGTATTTCCTACTTTTTAGGCATATAGTAAACACAATATTGGTAGGGAAAAAAAAAAAGAAAAGTCTTTTCCTACCGACCTACCCATTTTTTTTATTTTCCCAAAATAAACGTAGCCAACACAAGATTTTTTTTTCTTTGGCCTAAGTCATAGCATTATTAATCATTATAGATTGGGCAATTTGCATAAATTTTGTGTGTCTTCAGGGGGATCTTTCTGGTAGTAGGGCCTCTACATTGGGAAGCTCACAGACAAAAGTTCTGCACAGTCGCATACCTAGGAGAGTGCGCTGGAGCACACATCCCCAAAAAAAGTTTGCGCCACCAACCCCCTCCCAATTAAAAATGTTTGAAACAAAGAAAGTACATTAAAAGTACCTATCACCTTATTTTGTGAGCTAGCACACCCTCACTTAATCATGAGCCCCCACTTCACCTTCGCGCTCTCATCAGCGCGTCCCCATCAGTCCTCCCCTCATTTCAAGATTCCTTGATATGCGGTGCCACTAGTTTACAAGGATTGAACATGCAGTGGACGTACCACCAGTTTAGGCGACTGAGATCAATATAACAACATACGTAAGAATTCTGGGAATCTGTGAGAATGTATCCGTAGTAAGATTATTTGATCAATAAAGAGTCTCGCAGTCAAAATAGACTTCAAGCAAACCACACCATTGTGTAATATTAGGCTTACATAACGTATCATGCTAACTCTTTTCAATAGCAAGTGTAAGAAATATAATCATCCGCCTTCCTGAAAACAATATTTTATAACGTTTAAACCTGTGTCACCACCAGGATACCGGCTATATTTATAGTTGGGAAATCAAAGGGCAAATAGACCACTCCATCCAAGTTGAACAAAAATGGCAGACATGTACACCATAGGCTGTGAACAAATATGTTAAAATTTAGGAATGAAACAATGTTCAGCAAAAAATATTTGTAAGTTTCTTGATTCAATTATAAACATTACAAACCGTTAAGTCTTTAATACCTAGAACACATGTAGAATACCTTGAAAGTACTGTAGTCTCAGATTTGTGCAAGCATGGCCCACTATTTACAATGTGAGTCTGTGCAAAGGAGAGTTCAACAATAACCCAAAGTCACATGGAATATATTTCTCTTCTGATTGGTTGCTGAATATGACTGCAAACCTTGGTTGTAAATTTTACACTTTTAAGTAATTTCCAACATTAAGCTCTTAATAATTGCACATTGACAATTAGTATTCACTTAGAAAACTTTGAACTACAATTCAAGTTGAAAAAAATGACCCCTTGATTTGAATTAACAAAATTAGACCATGGAATTCACATGCTTTATTTGGTTCTGAACACATTGTTCATTTGCATGATAATCACTGGCTACAACAAAGGCCAGCCTCAAATAAAATTGTTGATGTAGAAGAGGCTAAGAGGAGAAAACACTATCAACTGTGAATGAATTGTGAATGTCATGCAACCCATAAAATAAATACACGACATTATGTTACCTTAAACTGTCACATATCTTACAACGAAAATTCTGTGCTAGAACGACAGAAAGAGTTGATAAACGTGGAACACAAGAAATTGGATCAGGCCCTGGGGATGTCATTGGTCTGCCATTAAAAGGCCTCATAATCTAACGCATGCGCAAAACTTTTTTCTGGTCTGTACGCTCGCGCTCGACTTCGACCCTCTTGCACAAGAAAAGTAGACTTCAAAATGGGTGCTAAACGGAAGACTGGAAGTACCAAGAACCCACCAATATTTAGTCATGAATTTATCATTCAAAACCATGCAGATATTGTTTCATGTATTGCTATGGTCATCGTTGTTGGGCTGATGTTCCAGGTATAGTTTTGCATACGGTAGCTAGCAATCACACGTGTTGGCCACCGGCTGACAGATCGGCTGATCCACCGCGGCCGTATTCGTAATGCCACATCAGCAGTTCCCCTTTCTGCTGCTGTGTGGTGGATAGGCTAAAGACAACGCCAAGCTTTGACATATGTTTTAAGTTTAGCATTGTAATTATTTTAATTTAAAACCATTTTAAATAATGATATGCACTGATTATACATCAGACTGTGTAGAATACACTTCAAACGCTTGGTTTCCGAAATTTACATCCGCAACCACCACAAACTTTCGATGAAAAAAAATAAACATTAACAACAACAAGGGCCTAGCCTAGGCTCCTAGGCCTAGATATAAATTAGCTTAGCTAGGCTTCACTGAAACTAGGCGTAGCCTAAGCATGGATAGTTCTGTCAAAGAACAATAACAGAGCATAGCTAAAACTACAAACAGCCACTGTTTAATATATTAGCAATGATTTGACTCGAATGTTAATCCATTTTTTAATAATTTCTCTGCATCACATTAAATAGAATAGGCTCTCACTAGCTAGGCCTATATATAATAATCAACAACATATGTTTTGCTTTTTACAGTACTGGGAACCATTCTGGTTTATATAGGCCAATATTGCTAATTAAAAGTTCAAGCAGTCAGCATAAATGTAATATGATTATGTAATTGAATAGTAGGGGAAAACAGTTGGCATTAATTAGGCCGTGGGTATGATTTTTAGGAGGCCTGCTGTAAGCATAAGCATGGAGTTGCATCCATATGGTCTAGTAGAAGATTATATAAAAGTGAATGGGCACTCTTTGTATTAATAAGTTAATTACTTGAATCTTGATGAACCAATGTTTTTTATTTAAGCTTCTATTGAATTAAGTTATGGTTTTTGTTCACATTTTTTTTCTTTCTGTGGGTGCTATGATTGCCTTTGGAAGTTCTACTGCTTCTTTTGGCTGCTACGCTAGTCTACAGTAAACCATACCCATACACAATTTAGCACAACGAATTATGGGTTATTTAACCTTTGATTTTATAGTGCCATTCATAACTTCATTAGGTCCAAATGCTTAAGTGTTGCTGCTGTAATCAGCAGAAGAATAGGCAAACCTGACCAGAAACCTTATTTTACTCCTTATTGAGCAAAAGATGTTATATTTTAGTTAATTTGACATTTTTTCTCATAACACATGGTACACATTATTACAGACCTGAATCGTGCAGATTATGCTAATTGGCATTCCGTACAAATGACGTTGAATGTGTCATCGCCAAACTGGTTTGTGGCCGAAATGTGTGACATTTCTTCTGGTTATAAAAAAAGTTTTTTTGTTTTCATATTTTTTTTTCTCAGGTTTCAACTCCGTTTGCAACATTATTTGTGACTATGCAACATAATCTGACTGTCAACACATCAGAGGAAAACAAAGGTAAAATAATTTTTAATATTATGGCATCACATACAGTAGGACCAAACCACAATTTTTTTTTTTAAATGCAAGCACCACAGCCTCGATTTTTTACTTTAATTGTTACAAACTTGATAAATATAATCTATATGCCATTGTTCAGTATAACCATCAGCAAGTGTTTATCTTCTTCTGATTGCATGTTCATCAAAAGTCAGAAATTTGAAGTTTCTAGCAATGCACTTATATTTTTTGAAATAATTTTCCGTTACAATTTCTAACTTTTTAAAAATATACCTCTTCATTATTTTTTTTCTCAGGTTTCAACTCCGTTTGCAACATTATTTGTGACTATGCAACATAATCTGACTGTCAACACATCAGAGGAAAACAAAGGTAAAATAATTTTTAATATTATGGCATCACATACAGTAGGACCAAACCACAATTTTTTTTTTTTAAATGCAAGCACCACAGCCTCGATTTTTTACTTTAATTGTTACAAACTTGATAAATATAATCTATATGCCATTGTTCAGTATAACCATCAGCAAGTGTTTATCTTCTTCTGATTGCATGTTCATCAAAAGTCAGAAATTTGAAGTTTCTAGCAATGCACTTATATTTTTTGAAATAATTTAAAAATATACCTCTTCATTAAGTTAATATGCCCATTAAATATTTTAAGTTGTGATCAATAGAAAATTTTAATGGAACACACACCTGTTTTATTTTCAATGTCTTCTTTTTTCAATAAAACAAACTGTGTTTGTTATTGCCATTAACATTTTTGGCTCTGGCAGGTAGGTAAAGGTTGAAACCAGAAGCTCTGGGCTTCACAGGCCGTAGAGTGCCTGTCTCCTTTTGTATGGCATTTGTGTCAGACTGTGCAAGATTGGGAGGGGGGGGGGGGGGGGGGGTTTGCCACTCATCCCCTACATCAAGTTAAAATTTTTACCTTCCCAGCATATGCCAGTACCCATTTATACTCCTGGGTAGAGAAAAACAAATGTAGATAATGTGTCTTGCCTAAGGTTAGGACTTAAGTGACTTGCACAGCAAGTGTTTTGAACCTCAGGGTTGAGAGTCCCAGCCACAAACTCTGCACCAATTACTTTTCAGCTCTAAAAGTTTGTAACTAATTAATATTAATAGTGTAGTGAATTTAAAATTGACAGAAATGGTCGGTAGTTGAAATGAAAAAGTTATCATATTTATTTTTATTTATTATTAATATTTCTTTGTTTCAGAACCTGAGCAATTAACACTGTACACATATGGCATGAAGGACCTTTGTTCGATTTTCTTCTATTTCCTGATCACTATTGTTCTTCATGCTGTGGTCCAGGAGTACTTGCTTGATGTAAGTACAATGCTTTGACAAATATGTATTACCCATATATGAGGCATGTTGTGGCGAAATGGTTAAATGGTCGCACAGTCCAGTATTGAGTAAATGAGCTATAAAATATGGGAGCTCAAAAATTGCCTATAAATCCAAATTTGTTTTTCACTATAGATCAACAGTTTAATGTCTTATTAATCATGTCCCAAAGTATTAGTTCTGGAAGTGGTCAACAAATTGTTTATTTAATGTTATTTTAATATTACATTCTATTAAACAATGTATGCACAAATAGCTTTGAAAGGCAATTACTCAAAATCATGTTTATCTTGATGCTAGGAGTGCTGTACTTTCACTTTCCAATAACTTAGGCTTGAATTGTCCAATGTGAATGAATGACCACTCATTTTTAAGATCATATACTCAGGTATCTGAAATACCATTAACTTGAATATCAATTTTTGCTATAACTTAGCCATTTTGCCACAACATGCCTCATGGTCAGTTGTGAAATTGCATTAGCATAGCTTTTTGGCCAATGTAAACTATAATTATAATAATATAATAATATAAACTATACTAATTGATCAAATAATGTATTAAAATACCTGTCTTAAATCCAAACCACAGAATTTGAGTAAACTGTCCTCTATTGGTCAAGCAGAAGCGTGTTCTGTCTCAGTTATTATCCCAGAGGGTAGTTAATAGCATCAGCAAAATTAGTTACTGTGTTCCAATGGCATCTCATGAATCCCAGAGCCTGCCAAATATTTCATTTATCATAAAATTAACTAAATCGATTGGTCTCCTGTGAAAATTTTATTGTATAGTTTTTTTTAGATTATTATATTATTTCATTAAATATATTGGTTCCTCTTCAAAGACATTGTGAAAGTTCTGACTCATTTCATATTTTTATGTATTGCTTGGGATAATAAACTTGAATAAATTAAGTATTGATATTACTTGTGGTTTCTTTACCTTGCTTAGACCTATGAATGTGTTAGTAGTTAATGTAATAATAGCAAACTTTCTGTACTGTAAATCAATATTTCTTTTATTTGAACACATACTGTATTGACATCGATACATAAATTAGGATCCTCTCATTAAAGTTGGTAACATTTGATCTTAAATTTCAGGAATTGACTACTTGATATCTTGTTACAAATTTAACGTTCAATATCTTAAACATCTTACATTAGAATGTAATTACTTCATATAGATCCTCTTGTTGGCATACTTTTTTCAGTAACCTAGGGTTTCAAAAATGAATCTGACTTGAATCAGTTGACATGATAATGAAACTAAATAATAAATAATAATGAAGCTAAAGGTTTTATTTGAGTGAATGTGAATAAAGTATGTGAATGTACTTGTGTTCAGTGTATTCAGCATTATGGTGTCTACATATTTCAAACAAGATATACAATAGTGCCAATAGAAAAAACATTCAAATGGTAAACATGTATTTTTAGAAGCCTTAGTATATTTTGAAATGTCAAAAGCAAATGTGGGAGGAATATTGTTTTAAGAATTTCATCTGAATTGTAAACTGTTTGAAATGTTGCAAGTAAGTTCGCTTATTCTTATATTACTGGGTTTAAAAAAAAAGTTGACATCACCGTACAGTAACTTGCTTCTCCCTAAGGGTCTCTTCCTGTCCGAGCTACCCAGTAAACCGATACTACTGTAACTAATCTAGTCTGTCCACAACTCGTTCTTTGAAGTGCACATGTGCCGAGATTATGTACACTGGGCCTATGGTTTAGTCCTTATTCGAGGAGACTTGTTCCACCACCAGAACTAAAGGTAAACATGCCATTGAACCAGCGCCGATATTATGCCTATACGTTGCAGTGCCCTGCCTGAACTGTTCAGCCACCCGACTCACCTTAGCAGTGCTGGTAATGATGGTGATAACGTTGGTAATGACAGGTGATATTTTTGGTGATAGTGTTTGTAATGATGGCGATAGTTGGTAACGACAGGTGATCATTTTTGTAATGATGGTGATAGTGTTGGTAATACTGGTGGTAGTGTTGGTGATGATGTTGATAGTGTTCGTAATATTGGTGATAATGTTGGTAATGAGAGGTGATAGTGTTGGTAATATTGGTGATAGTTTTGGAAATGACAGGTGATAATATTTGTAATGATGGTGATAATGTTCGTAGTGATGGTGGTAATAATTGTGCTGTTTTTTTAAATTAAAGATTAATGAACTCTGACAAATTTTGACTTTTTTGTTGCAGAAACTCAACCGTAAATTGCATTTGTCCAAGTCAAAGCACTCAAAATTCAACGAATCTGGACAACTATTAGTTTTCTACCTAATTTCAATTGTTTGGGGCATGGACACAATGATTAAGGTAAACCAAATCAACCATTAGATTTATTTACATTCATTTTGAACTCCTACTTACTGCATATTTTGCATGTCATTTCAACAAAAAGACATAACACACTGCCTAATAGACAATGTATGCTGGTTTAAGTTGTTTCCAACTTCAATCCTTATTTTCTCTACATATTCAACTGTTAAAAATTACATTAAGAAGTAAAATAGAATGAGCCGTTGGAACTTAAAAGCGCTCACCTTCAAATATCTGGTTTTTTTTAACTTTTTTTAAGTGTCATAAAAAGGATTATTTTATATGTTGACACTCCAAAATGATCAGCTTTTAAGGATTATCATCATCAGTGTCATCATTCTCATTATTGGAATTGCATTATTGGAATTACTATGCCTTATTCATTATTTTTTCTTCACAGGAAGGATTTACTCAGGATTTTCCTTTTATGTTGGAAGCGTACCCATTGTCAATATTATTCTTATTCTTATAATTAATATGCCTCTTTCATTATCTTTTCTTCACAGGAAGGATTTACTCAGAATTTGTCTTTTATGTGGGAAGGGTACCCACATGCCACTTTGTCATTCACTCTCAAGTTCTACTTCGTAATTCAAGTAGGTGTAGTATATTTTATATATTAACTTTCTATATCTCCATAAAAGAAATGAAAAACAAAAACCTGAATTTCTTTATTCTTTTAAAATTTTGTATTTTTCAGTTATTTCTTTTTTTTTTTTTTTAAATAAAAGACTATATTATGTAATGGTACTCCCTAAGCTCTTTATAAGACTTAGTTATGTAGAAAACTATCAAAATTCCACAGTTGTTGCTAGTGGTTCGGTCTTGTGTGTATGTTTTGTTTTGATATTTGGTATGGAGACATAGAACATATAATTTGATAATTACAAATGGTATTTACTATTTGATAAGCTACCACTAAATTCCAACAATTTATGAAAGACATCCATGCCCAACAAAATTTGACTTTTGAATATACCCATATATTCCACACTGTAAGCTTTATGTCATTTATTGGAATTGTGAAAGCATTAAGGCTTTAATTAAGTGCTTGTATATAGTACTGTCACATCCTAATGCTAATTACATAGTTTAACATATTGCAAACAACAGTAAACTGGTTTTGGGACAGCATGTAATTGCTAAATGTGAACATAATAGCTGAAAATAATATCTTTTTTTTTTCATCAGATTGCGTACTGGCTGCACACATTCCCAGAAATTTACTTTCAGAAAGTGAAAAAGGTATGAATGTGTGTAATGTCTCTTCTTGTCTTTGAGTTGACCACTATGATTTTTAATGTTCAAACTGTAAGATTTATTGTAAATCAAAAGACTGTTTCAGATTAATTTAGGTCAGCAGTTGTTTGATTGTCTTGCTGAACCATTGAGATTTACAAATCCTGGTAAGGTGCCAAATTGTATGTAAAATTACAAATGAAGGACATTAAAAAACAGCTGAAAATGGTAAAAAAAAAAGAAGGCATGAAAATATATTATGATACTAAACAACAAATACAAAACGGTGAATCTCAATCAGATAATGAAAGACATTAAAATACAGAACTAGAAATACATTTAAACTACAAATTCTCAATCAGATTAAAAAGAGACGAAGAACAAAGAACCCTGAGTACAAAATAAAAATTAATACTGAAATCAGCATCACTAACCAAAACAAGAAAATTGACTTTTTAATATATTCATATTTTCTGCATATAGGCTTTAAAATGATAGGTCATTTACTGAAATTGCCAACGGTCAAAAAGATAAAAGTATACAATGCTGCCACATTCTTATACTAATTGCTCAGTTCAACATTTAGTGACAGTATACCGGTTTTGTCAAGCCTCAATTGCACATTGTGAGAGGCACGTAATACTACTAAGATTGCCTATCTCACCTTTTACCCAGAGTTTGTCTATCATATTTTACTCAATGCTCATTAGGGCTATACTTGTCATACTTAATGTTCATTGGGATAGTCTCATTAGCATCATAAGATACTTATTATCTAAGGGTCTTGTCAATAGGCCTGTAATAATTATTATAATGCATAGATTGTCCATGATATTACTTATTGTAAACAATTAAAATTTGCTCAGTCATTATTGAGTGTATATTTACTGAGTGTTCATTTAGATATATGTAATTGCTCAGTTCTCAGTAATAAGCCCATAATCATAATACATTGCTCATTAAAAAGCACATTTCTTTCTGCTCACTGAGAAACCAATAATTGCTCAGCTGTTGTTAGTAGACCCATACAGTAGTTGCTCAGTGCTTATTGAGAATCATTTGCTTCACTGCCCATAAAGAAGCAAATTGCTCACTGCACATTGAGAAACCCATAATTGCTCAGCTCTCATTAATACACAAATAAATGCTCAGTGTTTCTAGAAGCCCATATTACCTAATTAATATATTTGTTTACTTTCAGGAGGAGATGAGTGCCCGGCTCCGTTACCAACTACTTTACTCAATTGTAATTATTGCCGGCTTCTTGCTAAAGTAAGTGTTTATTCTGCAGTGTCAAATGTAAACTGCTCATCTTCCGTAAGGTGTATTGAACTTTTGAAATATGATGATATAAACAGAATGGTTATTCCTACCCAACAGTAACTGGTTGAAAAATGTGTTAAAATATCTCTTGGAGTATAAGAGTTAAAAGACCTGAAAAACCTATGGGATGGCAATGCTAATTTTTCAGTAAATTTGCCGTGCTTCTATCTGACCATAATTCTTTGTTTTTGTTGCAGCTTGACTCACCTTACTCTTGTATGCCTCATTATCCACTATTTTATTGAGATGATTTTCCACTTTGCTCGACTTATGTATTTCAGTGACAAACCAGACCTATCAGACCCATCGTAAGTGTCTTCCATCTTACAAGTTCAGACTTTTAAAGCCTATTGTTCTATTTTGTTAATGGCAATGTAAATTAAAACAGAACTGTTAATAGTATTAATGATAAACAAGAGCATTCAGAAGAGAGCATTTTTCCGCTACTCTTAAAAAACATCTTGTTCTTCCCCATGCTTAATATTGTTTCTTTAGGTGGGAATGCATATATTAGAAATTATAATATTATTATGATGAGAATACTCCATTCCTCTTCCTTGACAGATTTATTGTGTGGGCAGTCCTATTCATCATAGCTCGATTGGTGACAGTTACTCTGAATATTCTTGCAGTAGGATTTGGATTAGGCAAGGCAACAAACCAGGAAATCAATACCGAGGCAGGAAACTTCAATGTTCTACCAATAAGGTGATTAAGTATTTCCTTCAAAGACTTTTTTCACATAGTGTTTTGTTCATTATGGTTCATTATGGTTTATTATGGTTCATTATGGTTCATTATGGTTCATGGTTCATTCTTAAAGGTAATTTGTTCAGTATTATCAAGCTTTTGATTGCACAACGCGGTACAACCTAGAACGTAATGATGTCAATAATACTTCATCTGCGCATGCGAGAATGTTAAGTTCTCCTTGTCGCGTGGATTCTAAGACGCAATTTTTACCAAATCTATGATGTGCAGAGAAGTCATGCATGTAGGAAGTCATGCATGTGTGAATCCGTTCTAACTTCACATCGTCACACAAATTGAAAACTTCCTATGTAATGTTAAAACCAATGGAATTTTATTGACATTATGGTTCACATTTCATGTAAAGCATGGACTATTTCTTTCCCTTACATAAGAGATTGGTTGTGTGCAATATACTACTACGGTAGTAAATGATAATAGTAGTGAAACTACTAAAACATGTCTTGTTTGCTGTACAAGCCATGCTCCGCTTAGTATGTTAAGAACTGCTGTGTTGTTTCTTAAAATTATATCACTATTATTATACATAATAATAGTAAGTTCAAATTATAATAGTAATGTTTTGCCAAAATTAATAAAATAAATAAAAATTATATAATGGCAGTGAATATTGATGAAACTATAATTACAAAATGAAAGTGTTTGTATTCAATGTTTCAGAATTAGTGTGTTGACTGCTGTCTGTCTGCTTGAGGCCTGGATGTTATGGAACTTCTTAACATTCCAGCTACGTCGTTACCGTGAAAACCAAGCTTTTACGGCCAAAAAGAAGTTTGTCCCGAAAGTTAAGGACAAGAAAGCAAAGAAAGAACCTGGTAGGTTATAGTTATGGTTATATAACATGTAGAATTATTTTCCTTTTGAGGATGAATCCCACATGTGTTTTAATTTTGTTAATATAGTCCTTATTCTTGTCACTCAAAATATCTAGTAAAACATTGTCAGATTTTCATATGTAAATCTTATAAATGTAAGTTAGTCTTTAGTTAAATGTTTGAAATGTTCTTATTATCTGAATTTTTGTATGTTTGAGGGCTTCCAGTGGTCAATAATACCGGACATTTTATCCTTTAAATAGGAAATTAAACGTTCATTTGTAGTGCTTTTGTAATCTAAAAGTCTGGGTTTGAATCTTGCAAATTCCAGTAATGATTTGAAAACAATTCCACTCTTTGGTTTTAAAATTGACACTTTAATTGAATAAAGTAATTGTGTACCATAGTTTTATTTAGTTGATTATGCATCTAAATGTTTTTCTTTCTTTTAGCAGTGAAGAATGTCCTCGCCGAGCAACAGAATGACTCAAGTGCAAATGAAGCCTCCCCTAAAGCTGTAAATGGAGGAGTCCGCACCCGATCAAAAATCAAGAAGAAATGAGATCTTAACGGAGTCGTACTTTGTTTCAGTTCATACTTCATTTTTCTTTCAGTCTCTTTGAATTGACCTAATATGAACTGCTCCTTTATCAGTTTATCTTGAATTCATGTTTAGCTTATTCACTCCCTGGGGCCACATTTTGTTCATCATCACCCACCCTTTATTTTGTTTATTGTCACCTTCCCCAGGGACATATTTTGTGTAACTCTACTCCACTGTGGAATAACATTAAAAACTATATCTGAAATACATTTTGTTTTTGGTCTAAGAAAACCAGGTTCTTCAATTTTCCAAGGTGATTCGGTTTTGTGCTTTGACAAATTTCAACATAGTTTGCATTCTTTTGGTTTATGGAACCTTTAATAAACAGGCACACATGGGAACATTACAAAAAACTAACAAATGACGTGAATTCAAATTAAATTAAAAGTTGCTTGCAGGAGTGTCACTCACGATATGTTTAAAAAAATCATTTTGATTGGTTAAACATTCCTGCATTTGAGTATTGTTCATTGTGATTGGTCAAATCTGCTTGGTGTGGGTATCATTCATTGTGATTAACCAAATTGATAAAGGAGTAACACTCTTTGTGATTGGTCAAACAAAACTGTATTTAAGTATGGCTCATTGGGATTAGTCGGATCTGCTTAGCGTGATCGAGTATCGCTCCTTGTGATTGGTCGAACTGCTTTTGAATGAGAATTTCTGTTGTTGATTGGACTTCTAGATTAAATGTATTGGCATTGTTCCTTTATATAATCTGATTTTATGTTTTTGACATAGCTTGTAACATTTAATTTATTAGTTAAACACAATAACACATTTTACTCAGTGTTTTACTTTGATGCAGACATTTTGGTATGGAGTAATTTTTTAACGTAAAATATTGACTATTTTTATTTATTTTATTATTTTTATATTGGCAAAATATCAAAAGAAACAGCATCAAATTAAGTGCATTTATGAGGAGCAACAAAAGTGAACCACTGTCATCCAAGGAATGTGCTGCTACCAGAAAGAAAAAAAAGAAAACACCAAAAAGCATTAATAAAAATAGATTTTAAACAATATTACATTAATGTTCTTAAGATAACAGATTTGAAATAGATTAAGAAATAGGCAACTGGCTTATAGTACTTTTATTTAATATGGGGAGTACTATCAAACACTACTTATGGTATAACCCAAGTGCAACAAATTTTATCTTTCAGATTACAAACATAAATTGTGGAAACATTTCTTACAATTTTATTTACGTATTTTATTGCTTGTACATGGAATAGTAAGGCTCTGTGTACTGTGTTGGCAGACGATTGGATGCACAGTGGATTGTTTTTAATGACAATTTACTCAGACTGCTACTGGTTGGCATTGAATTGGGCAAGCCCTTTTACGATGCTCGGATGAATTGGTCGGCAGACACATTGTGCTTGCACAGAATGGCTATAATGCTATATCTAAAGGGGGATTAGATAGATATTTCTAATAGTGAGAAAAAAATCTGGACGATTTGAACTTAGGACCCTGGGATTGGACGGCAAGCTTAACCACAGAGCTGCAGCAATTTCTCCGGAATGTCTGTAGCTAGATGATAAATACAGTAGTTGCAGGCAATAGTAAAAATAAAAATCTATTGCAATATAGATATATTATTTTTGAGATTTGATAATAAAACAAATTAGGTAATTAGCCAATAAGGCTGTTTATTCTTTCACAGATGCATAATGTTACTTTAGAAAGGAAAAACACTATGAAATTACATCATATGTATACAACTGATAATGAATGTTAGAGGGGTTGGGAGTTTCCACAATTCAACTGGACAACTTTTTTGTTGAACTTTAATTATACTGGTACATTTTGTAATGTAGTGAAAGGTTGATGAGAGAGCTTCCGAAATAATGTGGAGTTAATATCCAGCACAGATATGCACTGGATAATGGTATGAACAGAAGTACTCTTGCACCGACAACACCTCTTGCATAAATATATTTACATATGCATACACGAGGTTCTTTTTTTTTTTTGCCAGAAAGGTGTGCATTATTACACTTAGATTTTAGGTGTGGTATTACTAGTTATGTACTGCAATATGTAGGCCCGTAACCTGGAATCCATAAGGGTTACCTATGTAATCCTTAGGTCAAGGTGTCCAGGTGCATTAATGAAATCCAGGGGATCAATTCCCTGGGACTTAAGCATTCTACCACACAGATGATGAATTTCATCATCATTTTTATTGGTTTTTCTTATTCAAGACAAGCATTCTAGCACACAGATGGTGAATTTCATCATCATTTTTATTAGTTTTTCTTATTCAAGATGTTTAGGTAGTTTTGGTGTATCAGAGGATTCGCTTGGAAAGAGTGTTTGGCCTAACAATAGAAACCCCCCAGTTACGGGCCTCATAAAATGCTAAATAGTATTATTTTGTGGCTAGTTGCACGATTGTATATACTATAGAATTTATTAACGTCATAAGTTAGCCTAGCATTTTGTTGATTTTGTGATGTCAAGCATGGTTTGTAACACATTGATATAAAAGATGACATAGTCCTCCCTTCCTACACATGAACTTGTCGCTCATTCCTTGAAGTCTTAATATCCATTTTCAGAATAATCCTTAATATCTTTTGTACAACTCTTTTTCATTGGTGATTGTGGGATACACATTTCCTGAGATATTTTAGAACGTATTATGCTATTATGGCCTAATTTTTTTTTGTCCAAGCTGTCCAAAACAGGGTGGGCTTGGCCTGTTTGATGGAATGAAGTCCACTTTCTAGTAACACTTACGATTCTTACTGTGTTTTTATCCTAACTTAATGATGTTACGAAGTCAAATATATTTGTCCCTGTCTCTAGAATTATTGCATATTGATTGACTCTGGAAAGTTCTTATTGCCTGAGATATTCGGGACTCAAAATTTTAAGTGCATTGGTTTGTAGAGTGGCTCCAGCATCCGTGGGGACACATGCAAGAATCATAAATCTGAAATCTTTGATCTTCCACTTCTGAAGCAGTAAATATATTTTGAAACCCTTCTAAGATGCAAGTACCGGTCTCGCTCCAAGTAAGGACCACTTCTGGGACTGGGGACTGTTTTTTCCATGGTCTTTAGCAGCTTTGGTCTCTAATTAGAATAAAGAAAAGACATTTTTTAATTTGGAACCACAGAAAAGTGGTCTTTAATTGGAGGTAGACTTGTAATGTTTACTTAGTGGATTACCATATGCTTTATACTAATGAAACAGGTTATTTTGTTTCAGTTGGATGAAGATGATTACTTTGTAATCTTGCATTGTCTAGTACTATACTATTTTAAAGAACCAATTGTTGTACTGTCAACTCTTGCCTACCAACTACTGTACCTACTTTTAGAACTAATTTATGTCAAAATTTAAAATTAAGTAAAAGTTAACCAAACATACCCTGTAGTTAGTAGTGTCCAAAACTGGGTATGAGTTGACTGTACAGTAAATTTCTTTTATCCTAGTGTTTCTAAGTATTGTGTGAATTATTCCAAAGAAATAAGTACAATAGTTTTCTACTCCTGCAAATTGACCTACTATCCAACAAAATAATTAGATTTTGAAGCCTACCGGTAATAACATTTTCAGCAGCAATTTATTAGTGTACTAGTGTTGTGATAAATAAGTTACCTAGTAATTAATACATTATGCTATTAGAATTATAGAGTGAAAAATATAATTAAGATTAAACATTGTTTGGATAATGAATTTATGAACAGATTTATAACTTTAATGAAAGTATTATAGGTATTGATATTTAACATGATTTTAATTAATATCGATTTCCATATATTGTGTTGGTCGTTGACTACATTTTAATTAACGGTCCGATGAAATCTGATTCAATTTATATACATTTTGTAGTCCTCAAGCCCAAGATATCTTTTCTCTGAAATGTTTAGGTAGTTAATTGAATATAAAAATAATTGTTTCTATGTATAAAATGCTATGGCTTCACATAATTAACAATTTACAGAAGCAGCTGTATTGTTTGATCAATATTAAAACACTTTTGGAAAAACAAGCGCTTTGAAATCCATGGAAAAGGCACTAACCAAAAAATATATACTGTATATAAATAGCAAAATCAAAATTTCTTATGCTGTGTTCTAAAATTGACAACCAATTTCAAGAAAGTTCAGTGAAATTTCCACACCTACAAGTTATTCCTTGCTTATCTTTCTCTTTTGTTTTGTTGTTTGTGCTTAACTGCCAATAGATATAATATTTCATTCTTATCTTCCATAAATTTAATCTTATTAGTTGCATTTCTAATGTAAGTTAAACATTTCATTGTAAAATACATTGTGTTACTGAAAATGCTTCTTTTTGTCTTTGCTTTTTGTCAAAATATTCTAAGATTAATAAAATACTTATAAAACCAATTATTTGTTTTTGCTTTTTTTTTTTTGTGTTCCTTTTTCAGTATTGGCATACATTTGTATCTCCAGGCTTTTGTTGCATTGGTACTCCATAAAATTAAATCTATCCACTTAAACAGTCATTTTAAAAATAAAAATATGCGAAAGAATTATTGAATAGTAATGTTAACTCTCCTCATATCGTGCATGGCTTTTGTTTGTCTTTATAATTTATACTCAATTCCTTGACAAGATTTTATCCATTTTAATACAGTGCTAGAGACACACCGACTATCTTAAATTTATACTCTCTTACTCGTATAGTAATGTTTTTGAATTTCTCATTTTTAGCAACTTTCTGAGTGAATGGAAAAAACTTCCCATTTCGCTTTTGGAATTCAAACTATTTTAAGCTAAACAATAATACAGTACTACATTAGTTTTTTCACTGCAATTCTTGCATTTCAACTTTGATAGTATTTTTAATATTTTTATCTTTACCTTTTGACTGATTTTATACATATATATTAATGAGATTTTACTTGACTATTATGCTAATTTATGTTCTTATTGGCATCGGATAGCCATCAATAGTGATTCGGTTCACATTTTGGCAATGCTGTCCTGCCAATTGAGTGTTATTTTCCCCTCATTCAAGATTTTACTCCTCACATACAAGGCCCTTAACCATAATGCTCGGTCTCTGAGATCAACCACTGACACATCTATACTATCAGTTCCCGCATCGTCCCAAGACCTACGGCGACAGGGCGTTCTCTGTAGCTGCCCCAAAGTTGTGGAATTCATTACTGGCGGCTCTTCGTGAGGCACCTTCACTGCTTGTATTTAAAAAGAATTTGAAGTCTTATCTCTCCAATCTTTGTAAATTTTCTCATGGTTAATAATTCTTATTTATTTGTTAATCTCTGTAGTTAAGTTGTTCTGTTAAGTTTAAGCTACCGGAGCCCAGCAAACTGACGCCGAGGTACCTGCGCGTACACGGTAGTGATGGCGACGCTAACTCAAAATCGGGGGTGCACACTCCCCCCCCTTCGCGTTCTTTTGTCTTTGTTTCTTGTGGCTTCAAAAGCACCTTGAGACGGTTTTCTGTGGAAAGCGCATATAAATATAGGACCACTGACCATCTGTTTTTTTGTGTTTGTCAGTTTTTCAATTTTTTTTGGATGAAATTATTATATGAAATCTAAACTCGCTACTTTTGTCACGACACCTCACATTTGTGAGCGAAGTTCTGGATTACTGTACTTGAACATCACTAATAAATTTGGGTGCAAGCTATCATGTAGAGTACTCGGCTAGTTTGTGGGTGCAGATTCTGTTGGGCTTGAAAATGTGTTTGGCTATGCAATAATTTTTTTTGTAAGATTTAATATGAGTGCAGTATCACTTTTAGATCACTGGCTTAGCTCATTATTCATCAACTCATTAAATATGCTGAATCAGTGGGCTACACAAAATTAAAACTAAGTTGCTGAGCAGATACCACTGTATCATTAAATTATGCTTAGAAACTTGGTTAACGGTAATTTGTTTAATCAGTATATACAGTGCAGTATTTCTGTAACCTTTGTTTGGATGAGTTACCAATTGGGTACAGTATTTGCAAAGAAATTTTCCTCCATGATGGGGTACCATAATTAATCAAATAAGTGCCTTGGTGCTTATTGGAAATACTATTCCACTTTCGACAAATATTGCAATGTTTAATCACAAGTATTATTTTAACCCTTTAATAACACATTAAGCACTGCAAGCTTATTAGATCATTTATGCTTATTGTTTTATAACTTTTAATAGGACTGACAAAAACATACAAAGTCACTATTAATTTTAAGACATCATTTATTGTACTTCATTTACAAGATATAAACCTGTGATTTAGCGGAATAATTTGACAAATCCTTATGACTGCTCCGATGGCATACTACGAATGATGTCACTATCACCTGAAAGATAAAAATAGATATTTAAATGAGTTTTACTGGTTTTTACTTCAAATATTAAATAAATATGTTGTTTCACCCAGTACTCTGCAAACACCTTTTCCAGTTTTTATATTTTATAAAGTATGATTGTGTATGTATTTGGTAGTTAATAACAGTATAATCATTGACGTCACAAAACAAACATTTTAGAGGCATTTGGGAAAAACTGATGTTGATAATGTCAGTGTCCTTATAATAGTTTTCATCAGAGATGCTTGTAGTGTCCACTTCACAGGAGCAAAGACATTGAAAAGAAAACTGAGTTCTTAATAAATATTAGATAAATTAATGCTAATACAGTTTGACATGAAAAATGACAGTAATAGAAATTCATTTAAGCTTAACTCTCAATGGGTTATTAGTATGCCAATATTGATCAATGTGAAACATAAGCATGTAGAGAATAAACTACTTTTCACTACCCAACTTACCAGGATCTGTAATGCAAAGGGTACATACTCGGAAGTATTTACCGCAGGCTGTTCCTAGCTCAATGTTGTTTCCAGTATAATGATGTACGCCTGTTTTTGCCAACATAGCGTAGTATTCGATCTCACTTTTCCTGCAAATCACAAAGTTTAAAGAAAAATACAATATTGCATGTTAAATAATGACAATGGATTATGTGGGAAGCAGTAAGTGTACAATCCAATTAAAAATGGATACTGATCATAAACAATTTTCGATGTAAGGTGGAAACAAACTTAATGCACAATTCAACTATTGCTAAATTATTTTTAAATTATTCTATTATTATTAATGATATATAAAAATGAAAATCAGGTATACCTCAATTGTGGTGTGTTACTGGCTAGGATGACAAGCTTTGCCTTGCCTTGTCGAAGTGCTTTGAGTGTTTGCTTCAACCCAAGATGATATTTCCCACTCTTCATGACAAGCTGCAGACGAGAGTTTATACTCTCCATCTGCTTTTTCTACAAAAAACAACACAAAATTTGGACATTTTAATTTCAACCAGACAGAAAGAAGCTTAGTACAGTCAAACTCGCCAAAGTCCAATTCAAAGTTCCATTGAAATATAGTTTGACTTAGATTAAATTAAACTAAAACAAAGTCAAATTTTATTCGAGTTAAAGCAGAATAGCAACTTGACTTCAGTTAGGCCATACGGAGGCGGGAAAAAAAGAACACGCACAGATGGTACACACACTTTTTTAACCGCACATCTTGCCTAGTAGAAGCAGGGCATGTTGAGTAAAGGCTTCGGCTTGCTAAACTTGCCTTTAAAAATAATAATATTATTCTTCAGAGTAGCAATTACATTAATTCTATCTATAATTAATATGTCTAAATGTTTTTTTAACTGTTTCTATGGCATCCTTTTGAATACAGTACAGTATTGAGAGGAATCATTCTGTGATATTTTACATCGCAGCGATGTCGATCCAACAACATAACAGCAGCAAACAGTTCGTACTTCTGCTTCTTCTCAATGACGTGATTATGTACGGACTGTTTCATTTGTTATTAGGGATTCATTATTGTACTAAAATGCGCAAAGTTTATTTGAAATGTATATTACAGCATCGATTCACAAATAAAGTACTATGCTGTTGTGTGTGTAGAATTGTATGTTTAATAGTTGACTAAGCCGTGTAACTTATTGCAATGTGTACTTTGTTTATAAACTAACTTAAAATTGACATTCCATGGACAGAGAAAAAGTGATTGGCTTATGCTGACAACAGGCACGGTTAAGGACTTGGTGGTACGTCTAAAAGGAATGCCATCGCTACCATCACCACTGTTTAAGAATAAACATCACACGTAGACATTAGTCGCTTGTTGACTTCGCAACATGTCTGAACAATAGAGAGGAATGTAAGTTGAGTTGTAGGTAGAATAAACTACACGGAGTACCACTATGCAATGTAAACATGAGTCACTTGTTAGATCTACTCAGCGTGTGAATTATTGCCAAATGTATGAGGCACTTGTTGACGTTCACAACCATGTTTGTAAAGTGGTGACACTTTAAAATGATTGAAGTTTTACGTCAAGATTTTGACTTCGACTTACAATCAATGAAAAACAGATCAACTTGGCATGTGAAATATGTTCGACTTTCATTTTATTCGACTTAAATTTATTAGAGTTACAGCAAATATTGATCATTGTAAATACAGGCAAGGGAAGATGAAGTGGCGTGAAAATAATTTCAACTTGGGACAATTTTTCGACTTGGGCACATTCAACTTAGGCGAGTTTGACTGTAAAACAAAAATATTAAAATCAACAAAAATCCTACAATACAAATAAAAATATCAAGATATGGAAAAATGCTTTAACCATTTCAACTTAAGTGTACAGTATATACAGTAGACTATGCAAGGCTTAATGCCATCCATTTCGGCCGGGAACTAGTTAGTTTTGTTAGTCTTAATATAATTAAAACATACACTATACTTTCTTTACAAATAGATACAGTAGCCTTATACCTGATCAGTTACCAATTGAGAATTTAAGTGTGTTAAACTTTTTACACTTGTTTCTTGTTTGTATGTTCTACATGGCCTAGGCTTCTCTTGTGGCAAATTGACATACAGTAAATAAAACATGCTGCCTACTCACTAGGGGTCATTATCATAATTTAAAATGAGGAAACCGGTTTACAAATAATAGGCTTTCTCTGAGTCGTAGCCTAGGCCTCTAGACTAGGTAGCCTTTCTCATTGGGTGTCTTCTCATCATATAGACACTGTCATGTCTTTTTAATTTACAGTACTTTTAAATAAAGTCAATACGCATATTTATCACAAGTATTATTTATTACGATTATCATTTATTATTAGTCATTCAATAATCGAATTTACTGAAAACATACAATACAAAATGTGTTCAATACATCGAGGCCAAAACGGTTCTGTACCGTTCCTAGGCTAGCCTACACCTTCTCTCATTATCGGGCAACCATCCCATATTTCCCCACACTCAACAGAAATCAAAACTCCGTCGATCACATCACACACACACGGCATTTATATTGCTTGGCTTACCTGTTTTTTTGATGCAACCATCGTGAATTTGGGGCAATGTCCACTTGTAAGCCTGTCAAATATATGAATAAGTATTTATTGAACGAACTCATTCTACAATTATCACAATTTAATATGGTTAAACTTTAAATAATCTGCAAAATATGTAGTGACTTTTTAGTACAACCTACCACAAAATGCACGTCGTGCGAAAAGGTCGAATACTAGTATCCCACAGTTCAATTGAACGACCCCACGACCCCTAGATTGTGTCATACGTTGGTGGCGCTTGCCTGATGTTTCCAAGGCGAATGCCGCAGTCTAAAATTTAGTTAGGAGTGCAGAGGGTCTGTTTATGTATGATTATTGCCTGTTTTATCGACTGTTTAGGGTTAGTTAGGTCTAAACTGATACCTGGCGCAATATGTTCATCTATTTGAGTAAAAAGGTGAGAACTGTTTATTGCATATGAAGATAAATAAGAACAATATGGCCTATGCCAGCTTGTTGCAGCCTGTGTATATAGGATAGGCCTACTACTACTAGTACTAGGCCTAGAGGCCTACCTAGGCTAGGCCTATGTAGCCTGTGTGTGGTCCAGCCTAAGACACCTGGTCCTCCTGGCAGGCCCCGTGGCCAGGTCATGCAGCACTTCTGTAGTGTCACTGTCAGATGGTGTGTGCTGAAACTGAAGTGGTGGTGGGGCCCCCGTCGTGCGTAGTGCCGGTCATACGATGCCAGAATGTCATTTGATTGAGACGACACCCACACTATAAGGTTTTTTAATTGCGTGGAGGACAGCTGAAAATCAGCTCAAATTTGCGCCGAAAATTGCTAGGAAAATAAGTGCCCACAATCGTAATTGCTGCATAATATTCGACAAAATTTCCTGAAATGTGTGGACGGATTTCTAGCCCAGGTTTTTGGTGTGGAGGACATAGGCCTACTCTCCGCGCAGGCATTACTATACTGTCTGAAATGTCACTGAATTAATAATAATATATAAGATAAAAAAAATAAATAAAAAAATATTAATATATAAATTTAAGGCGAAAAGAACATAGGCTTAAGTTATGCCCAAGAATATTTATTTGTGGACCTTAAAAAATATAAATAGGCCTAGCCTAGGCCTATAGGACCTATATAAATTTAAATCGAAAAGAACACTATGTGTTATGGCCAAGAATATTTATATGTGGACCTAGGACTTATGATAACGGATATGCATGTTAATAATGAAATTAATGTACTCTTATAATATTATTACATAACGTTTTAAATTATTGTATTTTCCTTCCAAAGATTGCCATTCCCAACAACACTAAGTTACGATGCGTATCCTGGAATCACAACCAGGGCTACATAGCTTGTGGAGGTGATGGTGGACTTCTCAAAGTACTCAAGTTAGAAACACAATCAGGTACAAATTGCAACTTTATTTTATTTCACCATATTACACTAACCAATTGTACAGCAGTGTAGAGTGCACTGGCTAATGTACTGTATGATTCAGTAAAACTAAGATGTTTAATCGTAGTTGCCATACCCCTCAGGTTGACTACTCTATGTTGTGTCAATATTTTTTTTTCTCCAAAATATTGTAGTTTTGTAACACAAAGTTATTTTTTTCACTTTATATGAAAATAGTTAATACTCACTAACCTGACTGACAGGGAATTTCACGAACTTAATATTTTTTTGTGATTTAAGGAAAAGACAGCAAAGTACGTGGATTGGCTGCACCAAGTAATCTGTCCATGAACCAAACTTTGGAAGGACATAGCGGTAGGTCTAAAGCTCTCTCCACACAGTTTTTTGCCCATATATGGGATGGTTGTAATGTCATATCGCATCCTTATGGGCATGATGATGTCATATCACCCCTTTATATGGATATGATAATGTAAAATCACAGATTTTTGTTGTATAAGGCGTGAGCAGAGCCTTACAGTTAAACTTGTATATATATTAGATAGTGAAATATATTACTATAATATTGTATTGTGTTATGTTTTTGTTGTCTAATAAAACATTATATTGAGTGTTGAATGAACATTTTTTTTACAGGATCGGTTCAAGTAACAACATGGAATTCTCACCATCACAAGTTAACAACCAGTGATCAATATGGTCTTATTATTGTTTGGATGTTATATAAAGGTAGGCTGTTGCACTGTTTTGCCTATTTCATGAATAGTTAATCCAACCAGGGAGTTGTTCCTGATTCATGTGTATCTCGCAAACATAATTGCTGATTTGTGTAAAAAAAAACATCAGACAACCAACCAGATGAACAAAGCATAATTGTAATATCAATAATGATAATATCAATGATAATATAAATAATTAAGCAATATAATAATATTATTAATATTAATAATAACAATTATATTCCATTAGTAATATCAATAAAGTCACTGATGTAATGTGCCAGCCCTTGCTTTAGATGTGCAGAAAATACAATGAATAAGGTAATCACACTGTTTTCCTCAAATTATGTTGTTTAGGTTCTTGGTATGAAGAGATGGTAAACAATCGTAACAAGTCAGTCGTCAGGAGTATGAGCTGGACTGCAGATGGTTATCGTATCTGCATCGTGTATGAAGATGGCGCTGTGATTGTTGGTTCAGTGGATGGCAACCGTATCTGGGGAAAGGATATCAAAGGACAACAACTGGCCCATGTGGCCTGGTCACCCGACAGCAAATCGTTGCTCTTTGGAATGTCAAATGGAGAAATTCATATCTACGATCATCAAGGAAATTTCATTGTAAGGAATGCTGATTTTGGCAGTGATAGGGATGAATAATGGTGGCAATTAATGATGCTAGTGGAGGCAGTGATAGTGAAGTCATTAGTGGCAATGATTTGAAAGATATAGTGATGATATTGATTTATTATCAATGAAACATTGTATGTTTATTTATTTATATTTCATATTTATTTTTTTTAATTTAATTTATTTGTTTATTTTATTAATGTATAAATTTATTTTTATTTAATTAAAAAAAATTTTTTTTGATTTTTTTCCTTTTCTATTTTTTTAATATATTATATTTATTTGTCTACTTTTCTTTTCCTTTTGACCGTGACATATATGAGTACTGTACAACATATTGTGTGAGTATACTCAACCAAGGTTATGAACAATAACGGAAGAGGATGATGATGATGATGATGATGATGATGATAATGAAACTTCTACAGTATTATTAGTATTGGTGTCAATGATTGTGATGGAACAAAATATGAAGATATTAGCTGCAATGTTAGAGATTATTGATGCTGATGATGGTGGTATTGGTGGCAATGATAATTATGGTGTATATTGGTTTAAATGGTAGTGATGATATTAATGGCAATGTTTGTAATGATATTGGTGGAAATGATGGGGATGGTATGTTGGCAATAGTGATGATATTGGTGGCACTGGTAGTAATTTGCTATTTGCGTTCATAGTGATAATGATAGTGGTGGTAATAATAGATTTAATGAAGGGAATGGTATTAAAATGTTATTAGGCAGCCTAAAAAATCCCGCCAAACTCTTATGCTAGGGTTATACGATACAAGGGTTATCCGACGCTGGCAGGGTTTGAACCTTGGTCTTCAGCTCAAGAAGCCACTCAGATGGATAATGAAGCCTGATTATGTTATGTTCATCTAAAAGCCTGTTTGGAAATATTGCTTATAGTGATACTTTTTCCTCCTTATCAGAATCGCCTTACGGTTTACTGTTTAACTAATGTGACTGGAGCGCTTCACATAGCAGGAATTGACTGGTACGATGGACAGCATGGTTATGTGGAGCCTAACTGCCCTTGCTTAGCGATATGCTTTGATAATGGAAGAGCTCAGATCATGAAGAATGAGAATGATGAAAGTAAGTTAATTATTATCCAATTATAATACAGTATAAAGCTTTGTCCAAATTATCAAATTTTCTTTGACAAAAAACTGTTGTATGCCCATGTATAGTCATGATGTGCCTATATATGGTCATGATGTGATGTCATCATGACCATATTTAGGCATGTCATGTGGTAATCTGGACAGGGCTTAAGGCTTTTTGAGTACTAAATTGAAATATTTTGGTTGTGGTAGTAAATCAAACAAGAAAATTGTAAAGAATGTTAACAACAAACTCATAAAATATCATGTGTTTTTGCCCCTTACTTTTTTGGTTAGATCCTGTGTTAATTGATACTGGAATGACAGTCGTTGCCATCCAGTGGAATCATGCTGGGTCAGCATTAGCTGTCGCTGGTTCACAAAAGAGTGCGCAACAGGACAAAGACATCAATGTCGTTCAGTTCTACACACCATTTGGAGAGGTAACATTATAATTACAATGTGGCAGTACCTTATATTCTCATAATGATTTTTAACAGTCAAAGCCAGTTACAGATGATGAGTTATGGATTTTTGAATGTTAAATATGCATAAAGGTACAGTTAATATGTACTCACGAGATGTAAAGACATGAACATTTGGAGAATATTAATCCTAAGTTCAAATACTGATAGAGATGGTTAATGGTCAATGGTTTTGCACTTGTATAGCGCATATACCTTTCGTCTCTATGAGCTTTCCAGAGAAACAGAAAAGAAAAATAAAACAGAATAAATGTTTGAAAGAATAATATAAGATGGCGCTTAAAGATCATTAAAATTAAGAGAATCTTGAACAGATTGTGGTAGTGAATTCTAGAGGCTGGGGCAAACAACCTTTGATTGAGGGCAGCATTCATGATCAGAGAAACTCTCTAGATTTTGGAAAATAACTGAGCCAGTTTTCACCTTCTAGATTTCACTTTTTGAAATTGTTGATGTGTTAACCTATGTAATTATGCCTAAAACTAACCTAAAAGGATCTCTCTCCATAATTAAACACATGAACGGTTGTAGATGTAGTAGGCCTTAATGTCCTTTTACATTTTGAACATAACATATCAATAATGATTGCATCTTTTTATTGCTATAGCACATGAGAACCCTAAAAGTACCTGGTAAAGAGATGGTGTCCTGCTCCTGGGAAGGGGGTGGACTTCGCATAGCCTTAGCTGTTGACAGCTTTATCTACTTTGCTAACATACGGCCAGACTACAAGTGGGGTTATTGCTC
Organism: Anneissia japonica; assembly: GCF_011630105.1. NCBI lineage: Eukaryota > Metazoa > Echinodermata > Crinoidea > Comatulida > Comatulidae > Anneissia > Anneissia japonica. Next base: position 57,746 of record NW_022748191.1, on the reverse strand, counting down.
TGATACGGTTGTCTATGCATTCACCAAGCCAGAACGCTCTGAGCATTGTTTAGTGTTTTGGGATACCAAGAATAATGAGGTATGTACGACATGGGATAAAATGTCTTCCTATGAAAATTTAAAATCGTATTTATAGTGATGCAAACAACAAAAAAGAGATAGGAATAAAATGTTGAGCCTTAATTGGCAGTTGAACGTAAGACCTTAAACAATATGATGAAAATACTCTACCAATTGGGCGTCAGCTAGTACACTCCCACAAACCTTATCTATTTTGAAAACTTTCAATTGATTCACTTTAATAGTTCAATAGAATGCAACTTAACTAATCTACCATACTAACCCATTTAGTATGTTGCATAATTTGGTTTCTTGTTCATTTCAGCGACATATCAAGTATGTACGCAATTTGATTTCTGTTACTGCGTATGGAGATCACTGTGTGCTAGCTACCAAAGCTGAGGAGACCATAGGAAATGTAAGTTGAACATATATTACCTTGTTTGGTCTAAGTTAATGTACCTGCGTTAGGTTAAAAATACTTTGTAATGATCAGACCCAGGTTAAATATATAATATAAAAACATTTGCAGCCACTTGTTTTCACATTCCAGGTGGTGTTCAGCTCTGTTTACCCTATCATGTTTTATGTGGAAATTACCAGTGTTTTGCTCAAATATGGGTGTGATATCAAATCATCATGCCCATACAGTACATGTGGCAAAGTCAAGCCAAACCAGTCACTCTTCGCAAAAATTGATTTTGAGTTTTTGTGTTGAAAATGAAATTGAGAGCTATGAAATGGTAAAAGAATCATTTAAGTCTGACATTTCCTTATGAAGTTACAAGCATTTAAACGTACAGCTGTTTAAAGAACAATATTTGAGAAATGAGCCATAAGTTGATGATTTCGGGCATTTCTCAGGCAAAAACCGTCAACAAATTGTTGTTTTAACATTGAAAATGTGAAAAACAACAGTATACCATGCTATATAGATATAAATGTTAGTTTATTGCAATAAAATAGATTAAAAAAATGTTTACATTTCAGCATGTTTTTGCCAATATCTCTAAACACTGGTTTGGCTTGTCTTTGCCAGGTATGAGCAAAGCACAGATATTTGCTACATTCACTTGAAAGTGTTGACAGAGGTTTAGAATATGTTATATTAACATGTGGATTCCTTTGTACAAATTCAGGTGGTGTTAAATTACATGTACCCTGGATCCATACCCCTTGATTTTGTGTCACATGGTCCTTCACAGTAATTGATTGATTAATAATTATGAAATTGTGGCTACTACTGTATATTCATTTTTTTTTGCAGAATGAAAATATTCTTAGCATTATGGCAATTTTTGGCTACTATATTCATTTTTTTTTTGCAAAATGAAAATATTCTTAGCATTATGGCAATTTTATAAAATATAAAGTTATTAAAAGAGTGTTAGTGAACACATTCTAATGAATTAGAGCAGCATAATTAGGTACATTGTTGGGAAGACTCAAAAGAAAGTTGAATATGGATACTATCAACTGTGCTGTCATACATAATAAAAGTTTTAAATATATGTAATACTATTACCATAGTGCAAAACTAATTCTTGAATTCATTTTCTTAATAATAATAATAATCTTCGTGTTATACAATATTTGTACATGACAAAGTGATATCAAACCATAAATATGCCAAGCTTTCTTTTCCATTGACCTTTTTACAGGAAGCAGATGAATTGACCCAGGTAGAAAGCTTATTCCATCATTGATCATTTCATTAATCCTCATCAACCCAAATAACTTCACCTTTTATAGTGACTAAACCAATTTTTTTTTAAATTTCATCTCTACCTCTCCTTACTTTAACCATTCTTATGACATAATTATTCTTAGTTTTCATGTATGTGTTTTTGTGGTGTTTGGTGTAATAATTATCAACATTCGGTGAAGGCACTCTTGCATGAGTTTTGTAAATTATATTATTTTTTTCATTTTGACTTGCATGGGGATATGGTTTAATTCTGTACTATATTCATATCTATCTATCTTGTAGCATATTTTGTGCTGACTAACTTTATGAAAGGATAGAAGGAGCAAAACACTTATTATTTGTATTAGTTATAGGTGGTCACACTGCTGGTTGAGTTAGGCAGCTGACATGCCAGCACATTTGAATTCCACTGACTAACTTAACCAAGCAATCATACACCAAATGGTAATTAGATGTCTTGATTTTGAATATTGAGAACATTAATATTTGTAACTGTACAGTATTGGAAGAACAGAATTGTTTACAATGTAAAACAGCTGCACTCCTAGCCAGCTACTGCTTACAGTGCTGGGGTTGATAGGGTTGCATTTAAAAGTGTTGTTTGTGAAATTCAAGTAATGCCTTCTTTTTTAGGGTTGTAGAGAGCATCTAATTGTATAACAGCATGCTTATGTTCCCAGGTTTAACAATAATGTGCACTGTTTAAATCAGCTAATTGCTTAATGGTGACTGGTTTTTGGTGATGGGCAGTAATATTTCATTTAAAAATCATATAAATTATTTGATCAATACGTCTCAATTTTATTTTGCATAAACTTTTTGTCATAATTTTTCAGATTTTTTGTAGGATATTGGTTATTTTAAATATTATGTTACTACTCAGAATATCTTTCCAGTCTGTTTATGTTTGGTTGCTTAGCTGCAACTTATTTCATCATACATCTTGTAACGTAAGAAGAACAATTAAATTATAATATGTGGTATGTTGGGTAAATAATGGTTACCGATAACAAAGTTGAACATTACAAGTAAAAGTATATTTTATTTAGAGGTTCTATAATAATTTAAATTTTCCACTTCAGTACGTCTTGGTCTTGTGCAATTCTATTGGTACACCTTTAGACTCCAAGTATGTGGATATAGGTGAGATATTATTTTTTACAAACTTTAATGTTTTTTATCCATAAGTCTTCACATTGTTTCTTTTATCATTCCCATATTTATGCCAGTCACTTAACCCTCATGTGACCTTAATTTGTAAATTACTTGTATAATAGTGATTGTTATTAGTTAGTTATTAATGTTATTTGTTTTTGTTGTTGATGATAATAATGTTCTTATTTTTGTATCGCTCTTTCCAAGAACCGCAATATGTTACTTTAACTAAGACCCACATTATTGCCACATCTAAGGAGGCCCTCTATGTGTGGCAATTTAAGACGCCAAAGACTGTATCTGCAATGTCTGTGAACCAGGCCGTGGGCCGAAAGAAGGACAACAGAGAGAAAGTCTACCACATCGATGATACTCCATCAGGTGCTGGTGAAGGCATGTTGGACTTCAGTAAAGCTTTTGCTGTAGGTTTCTGTCTTTTATGTCCACTGTACCAACGTAATTTGAATAATGATTTCTCACATGTGTTGCTTTTGTAGCGTGAAAAGTCCTCGTCTAATATTTTTTAGATTATTTTTATTGTAAAATTATTTTTTACGATATTTTAATGGACATAAATAGGAACTCAAAATATTTAAAAGGATGGTGCTACGATATATTTCTTGCAGAGCTGTGCACGCGTCTAGACGGTAAATCGTCACAAACATTTTATCCTTACTCATGTTAGTATGACTCACGAAAAGGCCGCCTTCATTAATGAACATACCAAAATATTGTAGGGATTCATAGTGAAATACTTTCCTTGTTTTGACACCAAGATTGTGATTTTTACTTAAGTGATTTCCAGAATGGTCTCCTGTGATTTTTTTAAAGCCTGGATCCACCTCTGTTATCTCAATAAATGATATTAAGCCATATTTTATAATATATGTATCATACAGTATGTATTTAATGTGATGCATCCTATGCTTCTTTATACTTTTATTTGCTATTAATTAGATAAAGTGCTTACATGTTTTTCATAAACACACTGTTATTAGATTATCCTAAAATGTTTTAATATTACTGAAGCACTGCCTATTTGTATATTACTTATAAATCACTACATGAACAGATAAGTCATGTAAATGTATTCCATAATCTTTTGTTATTGTCAGAGACATACTGTCAATTATTCTGTTTGTTTTTTATTTCAGCCTACAAGTGATCCCATCTGTGCTGTATGTGCATCTGACAAATTGCTGATTATAGGACGGGAGTCTGGAACCTTGAATCGCTACTCATTACCGCATGTTGCCCTCGTCAACAAACACACAGTCTCGTGTCGACCTCATGCCATTGCTCTTAACTGCAATTCGACGTTAGTATGAACAGTTATACAAACCTTTTTTGATAAAATTATAAACACAATTTATCTAGTTGTATCGTCACTTCAAACACAGGAGAGAGTTTTATACCTTATACCGGAGACCGAGGATGGGAAAAAAAAAAGTTTCGTTAATACATAGAACCTCCTTTAGGAGAGAGTTTTATACCTTATACCAGAGGAGGATGGAAAAAAAAAAGTTTTGTTAATACATAGAACTTCCTTTAGGAGAGAGTTTTATACCTTATACTGGAGGAAGATGGAAAAAAAAAGTTTTGTTAATACTTAGGACTTCTTTTAGGAGAGAGTTTTATACATTAAACCGGAGGATGATGGAAAAAAAAAGTTTTGTTAATGCTTAGAACTTTCTTTAGGAGAGAGTTTTATACCTTATATCGGAGGAGGATGGGAAAAAATAGTTCTCACTTAGCAAAATGGTTTGTCAAAAGCATCTATAGTATGCTGAGAAGAAAATAAAAAATAATTTTATTGACGAATAAAAAAAATTCAATTGTGCAAGTTTAAAAAAGTAATAGAGAATACAATGTTGTAATGCAAATAGTTATTGATTTTCTCCTAATTTTAACTTGCGACCATGTCCAAGTTTAAAAAAGTAATAGAGAATACAATGTTGTAATGCAAATAGTTATTGATTTTCTCCTAATTTTAACTTGCGACCATGTCCAAGTTTCATGTTAACATGCCACATATTTAAATTAATTAATTAAATTAATTGGTTCATATATTTGTTATTAATAGTCGTCTGGCTATCATCGACATCGCCGGTGTTCTCACATTCTTTGACTTGGATGCCAAGGGTGTGGACAGCGATGGGCAAGAAACCCAAGGCCAGCAGTTGGATTTTGAACGCAAGGATGTGTGGGATATGCGTTGGGCAGAAGACAACTCAGAGCTGTTTGCCATGATGGAGAAGACCAGGATGTACATTTTCAGGAATTTGGATCCGGAGGTAAGGGAATGTTTTTGAGAAATTAGCTCTTTTGACAATATTCTGCATTTCAGCTTAAAACCTAGCATGGTTACGCCACTTTTTCTCCCAGTTTTTAAATATTCAGAAACTGGTATCACATTAATTTTTTGTCAAAAACCCCTTTTTGAGTCTTAGAAATGTCAGTTGTACGACATATCAACGCTTCTTTCCCCCTCTGGAGCCTGGCTGTAACCTCAGTTCACACTGTCATGTTTTATGTGACAAAGTTTTCCATTTTTCCTTTTTCCTTGGTTATCTTTTTAAATATATTAACTGTATGTTAGTGTCTTTATTTTTACCAGTAGATTGTATGTTTTCAATGGTTTATTAATAGATCTACCGTATATGTAAAAGCGCCTTTTGTTTGCAGCTACAATACGTATTCTTGTATCATTTATATGTGTAATGAAACAATATGATGTACAGGTTTCACCATATCTTATCAAGTATTTTTTGTTTGTTTACATTGTTTTTTTTTTAAGTGTGTTTGAACAAGTCTTATTAAATTAATTTATATTTGATTATAGAGAGAAACTTGAGCTATTGATTTTTCTCCCCTTACAATCTAGGAGCCGATTCTTAGTTCTGGGTACATCTGTCATTTTGAAGACCTTCAAATCCGATCAGTTCTTCTGGATGAGATAATGAAAGATGCAGAACATCCCAGTAAAGACAACCTCATTGATATGGATATCAAGGTAGATATCATCAATTAATTAAACAATAATCATCATTTAATTAAAAACATATATTAATACCGATATAAAATATGTAATTTAATTTACTATAGAGTACCACAGTCGTGTCGTCACAACGCCAGGTAGCCCCCTCTGTAGCTAACCAGACATTGGTTACTGTTCATTACGTCTGAATGCCTGTAGGATTTCTGGAATAGGCATCTTAAAATCTAATATTTTACTATCAAAATGTACTAAAAACAAAAGCTCGCATTATATTAGTTATCGAACACACATTTAATCATCAATTAAAGAAAAACTAAGATACACCAATTTAATAATTACGTTAGAAATTTGGATCAATGGTTTGTCAGTGGAGAAAATGGCGTCCAGTTGAACGCATTTTGTAATGATAGCAACGGACTAGTATGACGTGGTATTGTGACATAAGGCTGTAGTACTCTATTGAACTTAAAACATACAGTATACTACAAAATTGAACAAGCAGATGAAAAAGAAAGAACTTTTTCACCTTTAGTAATTTAGACACAAACGTAACCATTTGAACCTCACTTCTCTTTGAATTTCCTTTACTAACATCTTTTCTTTGCATCATCCTAATAAATAGTGTATATTACAAGATGCTGTTTAATATTAATTTCCCTTCATCCAAGTTCATTTACATTATTTCTATTTTGACAGTCATTACGCGACACAAGAGATCTGCTGGAAAAGGTCGGCATTGAAGAAGCAGCCCAGTTTATTGAAGACAATCCCCATCCAAGGCTATGGTAAGATGCTGTGAGAAAACAAACAGCAATCAGAAAGACAAGTATTGGGGCATGTAAATCAGTGGGGACTCCGAGTTATTCACAGCAAGCTGCATCAACAAACATTGCTTGCAGTGGACTTCTGCCATAGTCCACAATAAATTGATTTTTAATTTTGATCAAATTTGGATGCATAGTTTAATTAGAGTGAAGTAGGCAGGTCACTAGGACCTTAGTGGAGTGACATTGCTACTCCCGAATGCATAGTTCCATTAAGCCAAGCACTCACTGAGTCGTACGACCGTTGCACGATGAATCCACTTCTGCTGTCGGTTGATTGTCAGCGGCAGCCTGAACGGATCCTCATTAAAAAAGTGATCTGTTGGTTCTGCGCCATCGCGTGCGTTCATCGTCACGTAGTTTGAACCTGGCTTTAGGCATGTTGATCTTTTCTGTATTTCGTTAATTTTGTAAATATGTTTTGACGGATGGCTTTTGCAGCAATAAAAGATTGATCTAAATTAAATTAAAATTTGCAGATAAACCTGAGTAATGTTTTGATGATTTGTAATTTATGAATTACAGGCGTCTTTTGGCAGAAGCTTCTCTTGAGACGCTTGATTTGAAGACTGCTGAACAAGCGTTCGTCCGCTGCAAGGACTACCAAGGCATAGAGTTGGTGAAACGACTTGGAAACCTACAGAGTGAGGTTATGCGAAGTGCTGAGGTGGCTGCTTACTTCAAGCGCTTTGAAGAGGCTGAGAGGATGTACCTGGACATGGACAGAAGGTGAGACTTAATATGGACCTTTCTGAAGAGTCGATGTAAATTAACAATTGACCAATCAGAACAGGGCTAGAAATGCACACTTGTCCCTCACATGCATATGTTTTGTGGGAACTTACCAACAATATCTAAGGGCCAGGGTTTAGCGGAAAGATCCATTACATAATAGGCATGCTATTGCCAGTTGGCAGCATCATTCATTTTATATTACAATTTTTATTAATAAAAGAAAAAGATAATATTAAATACAGAATAGAAATAATAAGCAATTAGTATAGTTGTTTTCCATACACTAGTTGAAATTTAGTGCACAAAGGAGGAATTAGGGAAAAAATTTCCTGATGGCCTTAAGGTAAGTTCTTGAATGTACAAATAAGCAATTAGTATAGGTGTATTCCATAAATTAGAGAAGAATCGGTACATGTGGAGGAAGTGATTTGGTGCAGTGGTAATACTTTGTTTAAATTCATAATCGGTATTGTATCACAAATTAATCATTATTATGATATATTTTGTCTTACCAGAGATCTAGCTGTTAACCTTCGAGTGAAGCTTGGCGATTGGTTCCGTGTAGTCCAGCTCCTGAAGAGTGGAGGTGGAGGGGATGATACCCAACTCGAGCTAGCCTGGAATGCCATTGGTGATTACTTTGCAGACAGACAAAAATGGCAACAGGCTGTTACGTACTATGTACAGGGCAGGAATCAAGAAAGGCTTGCAGAGTGCTACTATATGCTGGAGGACTTCAGTGGTCTTCAGAAGCTGGCTGATGCTCTGCCTGAAAACCACAAACTGCTCCCTGTAAGCCATCAGACCTCTTATATATTTTACCCACAAAAGTATATTAACTTTTTTGTCAAGTATAAATTGCAAATGTCTACTTATAAACTTACTGATTCCTCATGTATTAGATACACAAAAATATAATAACTTTGAATGTCTTTTCAAGTAAGAATCGTTTGTATGCTGTAAACTATCAGTTTCTCAAGCTTATGTAAAAATATTTTATTGTACTATTGTATTTAATTATTCTGGTCCTCAAAGTTTAATTTTTTACATAGAGGTACGCTTTGTTTAGGAGAATCTGGCCAGATTTAAATACCCAGACTATATTGCTCCAGCTTAGTTTCCGCCTCAGTAGGCTATGGTTACGAGCTCAGACATATTATATTGGCAGCCCACAATACATGCAGACAGACTGACATTAATGACCCATACCTGCCCTAATGTTGAATACTGCCTTGTCTACTGTGATTGTAAACTCAGAAATGGTGTACATTTAAACAGTTTTTTTTTTAATTCTATAGGAAATTGCTGCAATGTTTGTGACAGTTGGTATGTGTGAAGAGGCTGTCACTGCATATCTAAAGGTAAGATATACACAAGATATTACAAAGCCTGGTTTGTTTCAATAAAATTGATACATTGCCACTACATTAATCACTACACTACGTAGCGGTGGCCGATGTAGTAACCAACAAGTTAAACCACTTTCAAATTTCCTGATTTGTCATGGATTAATATGTAGCCATTGGCCAATCATCAGCTGAAGTCAATAAACGTCATTCCCCTATAAACTTTTTGGTGTGGTAAGCAAGGCACTACATTAAACACGAATACCTACACTTTTTCTATTATTGGTACAATGTAACAAATATAATTTTTATCTAGTGCAATAAAGTAAAGAAAGCAGTTGATGTTTGTGTTGAGCTTAACCAATGGGATCAAGCGGTAGAGCTGGCTAAGAACCACAACATCAAAGAAATTGACAGCCTATTGGCCAAGTACGCAGCCCATTTGTTGGACAAGGACAAGAAACTACAAGCTATTGAGCTGTATCGCAAGGCTAATCACTTCCTAGAAGCGGCTAAACTCATGTTCCAGGTAAGGTCGCACCTTACTAACAAGATATAGCTAGCTAGATTGTTGATTAGTTACTAGCTAGGTGGTAGGTAATTAATCTACCAATAAGTAAGTAAGTAATTTGTAAGTCATTCAGTTTTCAGGGGCGGATTTAGAGGGGTGGGGAGGTGGCCCTGCCCCACCCTTTGGAAAGTAAAAAAAGAAGGGAAAAGAAATAATTGATCGCCCAAAATGCCTCAGAGGTTATTTTTGGGCTTCTAGGAAACAAAATTTTCTACCATATAGTAGTGTTGTCTCGATCGGCCCCACTTTCCCCTCCCCCCGCCCTTTTTGGACATCTCTGGATCCACCCCTGGTTTTAATCTATATTGCCTATTTGTACTCCAAAAACATGCTTGTAACAACAATTTCTTAAAATTTCAGATTGCTGAGGAGAATGCCAAAAAGAAAGTGAAGCCTTTGAGAACTAAGAAGATGTATACACTGGCAGCTCTATTGGTACGTTTACATTCTAAACAGCAATTTTATAATATTAATTGGTTATACAGTAATTATTAATGTTATTTCATATATTATTATGTTTTTTTAATATATTTTTTTTAAAGATTGAAAACTACCATGAAAAGATGAAACTATCAAGTCGTCTGAAAGCCAAAAATCGCAAAGGAGCTGATGTGAGTATAAAGCCCTGTGCAGACTATCACATTTTGTTTGACAAAAACATGTGACATGCCTAAATATGGTCATGATGACATCATGTCACATGACAGTATATAGACAGAGCTTACATTAACTATGAAACAATTTCCTTCTGCACTCAGTTTGCATTGATTTTAACTAAAGCATTGAGATTAAAATTATAATCAAGCAAAAAGAGGGGTCAGTACATTGTTGAAATACAGTAAAACTTGCTTAAGTCGAATTTGCCTATCTCGAATAATTTATAAGTTGATCTTATTTTACATGCCAGATTGTTGTGTTTTCCATTAATTAACGAAGTCAAACAATTTTTCAGTGCCATTTTGGATTTGACATAGGCAAGTTCAACTCTAATTAAAGTAAATAAGAAAATTTAATACATTAGTTTTTTCTGCTGTCCATTACAACTGTGTTCTACACATCATCATGTAGATAGTTTTTTATTCCCATATCCATCTCTTTGTTTAATTGTTATATTTCGTCTTTTACCCTTCTTGGTCTACTTCAGTATGATCATGTTAAATATTTTGCTTGGAATCTTTTCCTTAATACAAACATTCTTAACTACAAAATATTCAAGTAATAATCCCTATTGTAAACATCCTGATTTCTTCATGTTGAGATTGGCTATGTATTCTGGAGTGTATGGAATGTCATAACTATGACCTGCTACTTTAACATTGATTGTATTTACCTACAGGCAAGCTCAGCCTTGGCTGGTTTACTTGAGGAAGATGCAGTAGCGTCTGGCGATACTAAGTTCATTGATAACGCTTGGCGTGGTGCCGAAGCTTACCATTTCTTTCTACTAGCTCAAAGACAACTCTATCAAGGTATGAATAAAAATCAAGAAAATACCTACTATAACTTCCTACAATAATAGGATTAATTTGTAATAATAATAAATAATAATAATAATAATAAATAATAATAATAATAATTATAAATACTAAATACAATTAAACTTGCCTAAGTCGACTTTGCCTAACTCAAGTCGAACTTATTTTACATGCCAGATTGTTGTGTTTTCCATTAATTAACAAACAATAAGTCAAATTTTATCTAAGTCGAACAATTTTTCAATGGCATTTTGGATTCAACTTTAAGGAAAGTTCAACTGTACAATGTTTTGATTACTTTGCTCTTCGGATGGGCCTAAAAGCTGTTGGTTCACATGTGTTGGTTTACTTTATTTCATTAATGATTTAACAGCAAGTTGTACACCTGTTTTTAGGTTATGTTGATGCCAGTATGAAGACCGCATTATATCTCTGTGAATTTGATGACATCATACCTGCAGCAGACATCCACTCACTTCTAGGCCTAGCTGCCTGTGCAAATAGGGCGTTTGGAACATGCTCAAAGGCTTTTATCAAGCTTGAATCCCTGGAGAGTCTTACACAGGAACAAAGGCAGCAGTATGAAGAACTAGCCCTGGAAATTTTCACAAAGTGAGTATCAATTCAACTTTCTGCCATCTAATGTGTAACTACATTCATTCTTCGTAGTATCAGTCAGCTAAATCAATAGTAGCCATTTTGAGTGTGCTGAACCATGAATATCTTTGGATAATTTTTCTAAACTAGTCTCCTGTGTTTCAGCTGGAGGGAAAGTTTGATATGTTATGTGTGGTACAGTATTCTAATTACTTTGCCAGATGTTGGTACACATATGTGGTGGCTTACTTATTTCATTGATGATTTAACAGCTGTGTTTCAGCTGGAGGGAACTGTCAACAATTGTATACTGTTGCCTCCACACTGCAAACAAAACCCAAAAAATGACTTGGCTTGAAGCAAAATAGCTTCAAAATCGATTTCTGTCTAGTAGGCAAGTTGCTTATTGTTTTGCTTGGCTACATATTTATCATATTATTCACTTAATCAACAGACATCCACCGAAGGACTCGCGCACTAACAAGGCGGAATGTAACAGCTGTGGAAGCATGATTCCTGATTGGTATGTCATTTATATATTTATTCATTTATTCATGTATTCATTTATTCATTTATTCATTCATTTATTCATATATTTATTATATTCATTTATTCATATATTCATTTATTTATAATATTCATCATTCATTTATATTCATTTATTAATATTCATTTATTCATTCACATGTTCATTTGCTTTAGTGATAGCTTTCTGTATATAAGCACTATAGTATGTCTTGATTTATTCTTTTGTCTTTCCGTTTTCAGGTCCTCAGTTTGTCCAAGCTGCGACACTAAATTTTCCAGATGTATAGTCACAGGGCGACCTATAATGGATTACCAGAGTTGGTCATGCGCAGCTTGTAAACACCGCGCATATGATGATGAGATCAGAAATTTCAGCACTTGTCCATTGTGCCATCTTGTTATCTGATAAGCGAAAGTGTTTAGTCTAATTTGGTATCTGTCTATTTATAATGTCTTACGAAGAAGATTTAAAAATTTGTAATATAATGTAATGTAGTTAGATTTACATAGCACCGAAGTATCAAAGCGGTCGAGACGTGGACTAGCTCATACAGTAACTTACTTCTCCCTTAAGGTCACTTCATATCTGAGCTCTCCGGTAAACTTGTGCCCGCTACTCATCTGTCCACAACAGGCACTGTATGGACCTGTATACTTGGGTGACCCTACTGATCTTGAAATATATACAATATTTTGTTATTTTTAGTGCATATGTGTCAATTATTATAAGATTATAGTCCTTATCTAAGAAACTTGTTCTACCACGAGAACCATAGGCGAGCGTGCCACTCGAACCAGCCCTGATGATATGGGTGTAGATTGTGGTGCTGCTGCACCGACCGCTCAGCCATTCACCTGTAGCAATATAATATTAAGCAAACTTAAGAGAAACCTTTCTCACACATGTATCAGCTGACAAATTCGTCCAAATTCTGTGTTATCAATAAAATAAATTATTATTAGATAATACTATTTTTATACTTTTTATTAAAAATTTTATTTTTGCATTTATATAGTGCTCTTTATCGGATTCTCACATCTCTATTTGCCCAGATCATTGAATTGAGAATCAATCATACACAACATTGTTAGTCAAAAAAGTGCTACATACTCATTTAGATACACTGATTAATACAGCTATAATAGAGTTTTGATTCATACACAAAACTAATTGAAAACTTTTTTCTTTACAAAATCGCTTTAATTGGGTTAATCGTTCTGCGCGTTTGATAATGTTTTTTGAATGGGCACGTTATAAATTTCTGCATATTATTATATTATTACAACATGAAACCTCATTCGCTCCATGGGAGAGTATTCCTAGTTTTGCGTGCAATAAGCACTACTAATTTCATTCTGAATAATTTACTTCCTACCAGGTATTCATTTATACTCATTTATTTATTCAATGCACATTTACAAAAGCTACGATACAACAGATTTTGGTTAGGGGCAGCTTCAGCAAAATTTTACTCTAACTGATTGAAAGACAAATGCAGATAAAGTGTCATGCCCAAAAACTCAAGCAGTGTGACAACCATCGGTCTTGAATTATGCCGTCATTTTGTGGACCTTAGCAACAATATGATATTTAAGGGGCGGGGCTTAGCAAAAAGTCCATTGTTTTGATCTGTGTTTAATCAGTTTTTACAGACTGACTTCTTTGCTTTATAATGTACTTGGTTTTTTTTTATTGAGCAATTTATTTTTTTTAATTGGATATTTGAAGTGTTTCACCAGATTTCACCATGCATGAGATATTTTTAAAATAAAATCTGTTAAATGGCCATAAATGTAAATATATTTAGTTGTTTCTATCACTCCTAGATTATTGTATGTAAGATTGTATAAATATTTTTAAAATGATGGCTTTAAAATACCTTGATACAAAATAAAATGTACAACCCATTCCATTGATAAGTAAGTAAATTTAAATGTACATGTAAATATTATGATTAAAAGCAGTGTTTAGATAATTGTGATGGTTTTGATGTATTTTTTTTGCTGGTACTGTATTCTTTTTTGTTGTAAAAAGCAACATTGAAAATTCCATATGAAAATATTTTTGCATACTTTGATTAAAAATGTATTTATTGTTTATATTCGGCTTAATCTGTTACCAATGATTTGTTTTTTATATTTAATTGTTGTGAAAAAAAACAATATAATGAAAGGGAAAACAATTGTACATCATAAGTCACTAACCAATATGACATTATATATATTAAAGGCAATACAAATATATATACACAAAGATTAAAGACAGGGTACTACTGCAAAAGGCTGTTGTCAACTTGCCAGCAGCTGCCTTGTACACAGTGGCGTAGAAAAATATTTTTCATCGGGGGGGATGATTGGCGTGTTAGCCAGTGTCGTAACAGGCGCGGGGGGGGGACAGGGGGAAACTGCCCCTCCCCTGACGGTTTTTACCGGGCCGACCAAGCCGTCGTACCGGGCTGGGTAATAAGAGAAAAGAAAGAGGGGGAGAGGGAGAGAAATAGAAAGAAAAGGGAAAATAAGAGGAAAGAAAAAGAGAAGAGAAAAATAAAGACAAGAATAAAAAGGAAGATATAATGACCAGACTCACAACACCCATGCAACCCCTTCTCCACTTCAAAAACTGTCATAACTCCTTTGATCTATGCTGCCCGATGGCGTAACCACTGGGGGACAAGGAGAAAATATCTATCTTTGAAAAATCTTCCCCACCACCCCTTTATAAATGCCCTTTCATCCCCTGAAAGTGCCTAAAAACCTAAAATTTCGCGCGCATTTCTTGTTGACATGGCCCAATTTCCTCTAAAAATTGCACATTTTAGGGAGTTTTGATTAATTCCAACGAAATTAGAATTAAAAACACTGGGGGACAAGGGGAAAATATCCATCTTTGGAAATCTTTCGCTACTCCTTGACAAATGCATCCTCAGAAAGTGCCTAAAATTCTCAAATTCTTTGCGCGCATTTCTTGTTACGGTAGGACAATTTCCTCTATTAATTGTACATTTTAGATAGTTTTCATCAATTCCGACGAAATTAGAATTAAAAACACAAAAA
>NW_022748191.1:35409-42349 GCF_011630105.1 Anneissia japonica | reverse complement strand
ATATATATATAAAGATGAATATTTTTGCAAATTTCAATTGGTGGTAATTAAAGATCCTCCAATTGAATGCTTATATGTCGATGCTGAAATTTTCCCATGCAGCACCAGCGGTTGTTTTAGAAATTTACCGAGGTCACCCTCTTGAGTTAAGTCCAACAACCTAAAGTGGCTACATCATAATGATATCTACAGTATACAAATTTCAGTATCTTTCCATTTAAGAGCAACTATATGCTAATAGCATTTGGAACATGCTTTGGATGCAAGTAGTTATACTCCGACTCTCTCTCGTTGTTCCGCTGATCGATCGTTGCTGCGACCGTCACCAAATCTTCTTTGAACCTTAAAAAAAATTGAAATAAAGTCTTTTCTTTATTTCCTTGTGCCAATTGTACTCCTAATTATTTCAACCGCCTGAAAATGAATTATGTGGTTAGTATGATTAAAAAAACAACAACAACTAGGCGTGATAATAATTATAATGTAGCCTAGATTTATTTGATGTTCATATAGATGTCGAGGAAGAAGCTTTAGTGTGATGAGTAATTAGTGCAAATTACTGGAAAGTTATAACGTGCATACTGGGCCATATTTTACACAGGAAAAACAACGACTTATAATGTCTCTTCCAAAAGACATTTGCGCTGTATTGCATAGTTAAAGCAACTTCAGGACCAGTGTCAGCTCCATGAATCCATAAACACGTGTAGTTACATTCAATTTTAACTTCACTCTATGTTATGTTACTGCTGCTGAGGAAGATAATATTGATAGTGATACCGATAATATTTATATCTCAACAAAAAATGAGCAAATAAACGCCCCAAAATGACTGTAAACAAATCTAATGAAAGCAACATCATTCTCAACACATTCTTTATGATCCCGCAATAACACATTTTGATTGTATTTATGTGTTGTAGTTCCACATTTACATTAAACTTAAGAATCTTTTAAATGCTTTTGTGTATCCATTTTATGACCAAAAAATAAACGCCTCCTTCGAATAAACGGCCCCCTCAAAACTCTTCTCATGGCGTTTATTTAAATAAATGTACGCAACTTAATTTATGAAATGACAACAGAAAACTCACTGCTCAACAGCTTTTTTCCCCACTGGATCGAATTGGTAGCTGACCTCAAAATTCCCCAATCCATTCGTTCCTTTCACACTTAGCAGTTTCGTAACTTCCATAACGGTCAATGTGCTCGACTTGCTTGGCAAATATTTGAGTACATCCGCCTCTCTTTTCGGTTCCTGAAATATTGCAATTGCAGTTTTATTGATTGGTATTTCCTATATATATATATATGCATATAATATAATAATATAATATTCAAATTAGGTTTGCTGCTGTGTAGCACGAGCACTGTTACCATGGATAAAGGAAGACTCACTGCACTAATTTTATTTGATCTTAGTGCTGCATTTGATACAGTTGATCACACTTTACTATTGGAACGACTCCGGCATTATTTAGGTCTGGTAGGCAATGCCCTTAGCTGGTGGTCATCCTATCTTTCTGGTCGTTCGCAAAGAGTTTGCGTTGGTGACTCCATGTCAGACTTTTTCACTCTTGACTATTCCGTTCCTCAAGGTTCAATCTTGGGATCTCAGTGGTTCACGGTCTTCATGCTTCCGATTCGTGAAATTGTTTCAAAGTTTAACATCTCTTATATTTATGCTGATGATACACAGATCTATATTTCTTTCAAACCTGCTGAAGAAGTTGATGTAAAGATTGAATCTCTCAGAAATTTCTGAGTTAAAAACCTGATGTCCGAAAACTTCCTGAAACTAATAAACGACAAGACAGAATTCATCGTCTTTGGTTCTCCTCAACAAAGGAAGAAATGCCAACACCTTCACATCAATATTGGGGAATGTCAGATTGATCAAGTACCTCGTTTTAAGAACTTGGGTATCGTCCTTGACTCTTCAATGACTTTGAGTAGGCACATTTCTAAAATTAATAGCTCTTCAACATATTACTTGCGCAATATAAGTACCTTTCTGAGCAACTGATTCATGGATTTGCTACTTCACATCTTGACTTTCTGAATTCTCACTTTGCATCGATTTTAACCAAGGGCGGCGCCAGGATTTGCGCCAGGATTTGCCCGACGGGAGGCTGAGGTCCCCGACGAGGGGGCCGGTGCCCCGACGAGGGGTCAAATTTCCCAGACGAAAGAAAAGTGGGCGTGGTCGAGCTTCGATTAAATGGTACCGAAAGTGGTCCTGTGGGCGAAGCCCCGAAAATTTTGACAATTTAGGGGTTTCAAAGGCCTATTTAATCGATTTTAGAGTCTACTAATATGTAAAAAATACATATAATTTTTTTTTCTCCCCGACAAATTGTGCCTTTTCTCCCCGACGGGGGCCCTGCCCCCTCCCCGCTGGCGCACCCTTGATTTCAACTGTTACAGAATACTCTGCTAGGATTATTACGGGAACGAGGAAGTTTCAGCACATCACTCCGATTTTACTTAATTGGCCACCTGTTTCGTTCGGGAGCATCTTTAAGATTTTAAAATAGCATTGCCGACATCTGATCATGTTTTACTTGTAATTAATCCACTCATATAACTTGTTACCGAACTTATATTTTGTGGTGCAATCAACAGATTTTCATTTAACTTGGTTCTGGTTGGTTAATCTCATTTCTTATTCTTTATGTATTATGTAAGATCTCCCAAGTTTCCTTTAATGTTGATAATGATAGCAGGAAAACTGTTTGATTTTTGTTATATTTTTATAAATTTGTGTTCCGCAAGTCAACCTTCAATGATTATACTTCGCTTTTTCATTGTTTTTACTTTTTTCTTTCACTTGGAGCATACATGCAAATCCACTCCTCCAATATAAATATATACGCCAGAGAGAACAATGCAGATAAATTGCCTTGCTTAATGACACAAGCGAAATGCACAGTGAGGGATGTGAACCCCCGACTTTGAGTTGGGAAAGCAAACCGTTCCGCTGCGCCAACCGCCTCCACAATATGTACATCAATGTTAGTCGTTTTCGTTAGCACCTGCTACATTCATCATCTACCGAAAATGTCGTACCAATAAAAATCAATGTCTCAATTAAGTCTACATGTAATTTGAGGGTGTAATCATGTTTTTTCCTTACACGTAAATAGCTGACTTGAAATCACTCAGTTATCAGTTATTGTTTTAATTAGTATTAAATTATTGTGAATGAAGGAAAAGGGATAGCTGACAATAAACAGAGAGAGACACTTTTTTTCCCCTTTTTTTTTGCTTAAAAGCAAGCAAGCGAGCGAGCGAGTAAACAAACAAACACACACACACTCAAACAAAATAAATAAATAAATAAATAAATAAATAAATAATTAGATAGATAGATAGATAGATAGATAGATAGATAGATAGATAGATTGATAGATAGATAGATAGATAGATAGATAGATAGGTAGGTAGGTAGGTAGATAGATAGATAGATAGATATATAGATAGATAGATAGATAGATAGATAGATAGATAGATAGACAGACAGACAGACAGACCGACCCACCCACCAACAGACAGACAGACAGATAGATAGACAGACAGACAGACCTACCGACCGACCCACCGACAGACAGACAGATAGATAGATAGACAGATAGATAGATAGATAGAAAAACAGACAGACAGACAGACAGACAGACAGATAGATAGATAGATAGACAGACAGACAGACAGACAGACAAATAAATAAATAAATAAATAAATAAATAAATAAATAAATAAATAAATAAATAAATAAATAAATACATAAATAAATAAATAAATAAATACATAAATAAATAAATAAATAAATAGATAGATAGATAGATAGATAGATAGATAAATAAATAAATAAATAAATAAATAAATAAATAAATAAATAAATAAATAAATCAATAAATAAATAAAATGGTGGCACTAGTATAGTGAGGCGTAGTACTTTACCTTATTAGTAGGCGGTTGTCCGTTGAGGAATGCCGGGTAATGTGGTGGGAAACCATAGTTTTCGTATTGCCCGAAGTTTACCGCGGCGTGCGACACACTGCAAGTAAATATCGTAGATGTGACAGTTTGTATGATTTCTTCTGCAGTCTTGAAGGAACCATCCCCTGGTATGCCTTGGATGCCGCACCCTCCTTCGCTAACTGGTGACGATAGAATCTTATGCCATTCTTGTAATTCGTTATCTTCCAATATTTTATTTGATGTATCTAAAAAATCATTTATTTTGAGCTAATTAGCCTATTGTTGCTGTTTTTACTTAAATCTAGTTTTGACATAGGCCTAATAGACATATAAACGCATTTTTATTTCGAGCACTCCACGTGCTCTTCCTCAGCGATAACACGCATGATTAAAAAAGATTTACAAAGAGCAAACGGGGATAAACAGTTTAGCAGTGACTGAGATAAATCGTAGATGATAAGTATATTTAAAGGCGCTCATATAAATTTCGAAATAGAAATGTGTAGGAGGCCTATGTCTATTATATCAACGTATACATTCGTACTTCTGTACCTTTTCGCAGACCAGAGCTAACTTAGGCCTAATTCCTAACTTTTCATTCCTGATGAAGAGTTAACTTGTTGTTTATAATAAGGTAACGTGTGCAGATTTGTCATCATTTTCATGTAACCTTAAGACGGGCACTCACGCTCCAGGGGCGGATCCAGAGATGTCCAAAAGGGGGGGCCGAAAGGGGAGCCGAAATTTGGGACGATCGAGACAACAATGTCCAAGGGGTTCCGGGGGCATGCCCCCGCGAAATTTTTGTGTTCTAGACGCCCGAAAAAGACTCCCTGTGAGCGCTAGCTAGACGACGCGCCGCCGTCTGCTGATTGTCGGTGGAATTCTCAGAACAAATCGTAACGATCCGTTGCACGCACGTCATGGCATTGCATTTTCCTATAGAATTTGCGTCGGCCGGGAGCAGTGAGTACGCACCCGGGTTTAGCCTTCATTTTGTGATATTTGATGATTATATATATTTTATTATTGGCCTTTCTGTCACATCTACGATTGGCCTTTTTGCAAATATATGGTGAGGATCGCAAATATTTTCTTGTTTGAAGTAGCTTCACCTCACCTTTTAGATATGCACTTAATATTGTCACTCTTTAAAGCTCAATTAAAAAAAAACAAACAAAACAAACAATAAACAAAGGAGAAAAGGAATACCTACTTATTGATGATGATTACATAGAGAAAGTGTGGCGCTAATAGACGAAAGAGTGGATGTGAAGGAGATAGGCAACAGTGCGTCGCGGCCGCTATACTTTCCACGATGAGATGTGTCATTCCCAGATGTGTCGCCGATTGGTGGTAGGACGCGTCTGCGTTGTTAAACCACATCTTTGCAATCATCCATGTGTATTCATTGTCTGTCGGAAGAAATACCTATTGGGAGGAAACAAAGTGTGAAATGAAAATATAAAAGGTAAATACTATGTTTTACTAAAGCCCTGTCCAGACTAATTTGACAAACACATGTGACATGCCTAAATATTGTCACGATGACATCACATCATGACTACCGTATTATATATGACCATAAAACAGAACGTCTAGGTCTATTTTCCAGATACACCGTTCATAACCTATCGCAGACCACCTAACCTTCGTGGTATATTAGTACGATCTACATAGTTACCAACCTGAGAGATTTGAAACGCGTGAGTGTCTTATCAGTTGGCTGTTGGGTGTGCGGGGTCCAGGGGTCAGATCTCTGGCGGGGGCGTGGTCCTGGCGCTGATATAAGCATTTTTAAGCTGTTTTAAAACGATTAAGGGGGAGTGTTTGTTGACAATACCAGGTGCATAAGCAAAAATATTTTTAATAAAGCCACGTACAATTTTAGAGCCCCGAATTACCGTATGTAGGCTTGCACAAACATTTCATTGCTGATCAATTTTTAGTAACGCGTCAGCAAAATACTGTAAGCACGTAAATGCTTTCTAATGACTCAAGTTACTGCATGACCGTTATTTTAAGTAAAACCAATTTCTTCTAATTTTAAATACATTTCCCCAGAATTCGTGGTAATTCGTTATCACGCATAGACTTGTGCTAAATGCGTGACAAATTTAGGCTAGGATTACTCATGTATTTCTGCAAAATGGTTTCATCCAAAATCACTTTGAAATGCGACAGCCATAATTTGGGCAGTCACCCTTGTAGTTCATCATGCAGAACATGCTCCTTGCTTGATTCTACACAATCATTCAAGAGCAACCAAACAAACCACATATTTCGAATAAGGCAATCAATAAATTGCCTCACCAAAACTGTTATTTATCTCATTGTAATATTTATGATAAACAATGTCGGAGAAACAAAAACACACTCTCCGAATGAGAATGAAACAATATAGATCAGCATCCAAGCTTGATCAATCTGTAGACGAACATTTAAATTCAGCTCGTCATTCAATCTCAAATTTCAGAGTGATTGCAATAGACCATAATTGGAGCGACAAAAATTGTAAAGATAAAGAAAATGATTGGGAACTTTTACTTAAACCAACACCATTTGGAATCAATATTAGGAACCTTCTCCCAGTACACTACATTTATCCAATGGTATTCCAAATTTTTCTGTATAAATTATTTGGTTTATTTGTATAGGCGTGCCTCTAAAGTTTAGTTTTGGCCTTCTTGTTTACTCTTTGCTGACTGTCTGTTCTCATCTCATCTGGCCTATAATTGTTTCTAATCATTTCTTACTTTATACTGGCTGGCTTTTTCTCCCTTTACTTACTCGCCACTGAGGGAGGACTAGTGTTGTCTTAAAGCTCTGGTTCTATTTCTGGCTGTTTACTTATGTTTACTTAAGCTGTTGCTTATTGATCTCTACCGAGATCAAGCCATTGTTTCTTACAGTATGTTTTTCAGTATTTTGCCTTTTAATCTTTATTATATATATATAT